>NW_019739960.1:894945-977799 GCF_002891405.2 Cryptotermes secundus
CATAGTGCCGCTATAAGGATTGTGTAAATTGAAAAAAAAAGTCCACCTCATCGGGACTTGAACCCGCGATTTTCCGGCTTCTAGCACAGTGCTTCAACTATGGTACCGCGTGTCGCCCTGTTTGACACGTGCTCTTATAATTCCGTGTAAACCAGAAGAGTGACGAGAGAGCTTCGCGTGACTTTCCTCAGTCACTGTGCAGCTATTAGACGGCGCGTATTTTGCTCCGTTGACAGTGACGTTAAATAAAACAAATCATTATAGGTAATTCCCTTTGCATGCCGCCTGTTTGCTTACTTATTTTTTCAGAATACCCTCGACAGTGACGATGGAGGAAGGCGGCTCCTCCGAAACATCTACAAACTTATGCCAGACTGCACGGTGTCACAAATCAGACGATAGTACTATTCATTGTCACCGCCATGGAACCTCACGTTTAAAATAGGCCTATGTATAAGATTTTTTATTGCTAGTGGGGTGGGACTAAGTCCCTTGTACTGCGGCCACTTGAGGCCTATTATACCAGCCCCATATGATAGGTGAGGGTGATTGTGGAGCAATTGGTGGATTGAAGATTGGCGAGGGGAACCGAAGTACTCGGAGAAAACCTGCCCCAGCGCCACTTTGTCCACCACAAATCCCACTTGACCAGACCCGGGATCGAACCCAGGCCGCCACGGTGGGAAGCAGGCGAATAACCGTTTGAGCTATGGCGCGGCCTATATATAAGATTAGTTGTGTACGTAACTTTGCGAAGAACACGTTAGCAAACCTATATATTACGACATCGTTCGATCTGCACAGAGGTCAGACTACGGGGCGTGCAAGCGATTCCCTTGCAGGGGAAACATTTTTTCCATTTCCACAGCTTCCGGGCCTGCTCTGAGGTTCATCCAACCTCCTGCCCAATGGATACCGTAGGTTGTTTCTCTCAGAGTGTGAAGTTCCATCCATCTGTGAGGTTAAGAATGCTTGCAAGTATCCCTCCAGCTCTCCTGTAATGCGATGCGTAAAAGTTACCCGGCTCCTCTCCCTGGCAGTACATTTCCAATGAATTCTTCTAACGCAGGACTTTGTTACGTGTGAGGATTTGTATTCATAGTTTGAGGGGGGGATATCTTCTTGCTGTATAGGGGTAAACACATGTTGACTAGCCATGGAAGGTATCGGGAAGTTCCTGCTACTCAACCCCCGTGTTCGTGCTTCCTGCGATAAATGGGGCTGTTCGAGCCATTACAAGATGATTGCTGTAATGAGGGTAACAACTGGTCACCATCCGGCCAATAGGAGATGGACGAGTGACAATCATGCGATATGTACAGTTTAATGATCACCAGTTCTTCAGTCTGTAAGGATTGCATCCTGTTGTGTTACTCTGTGTAAATTCTTCGTTTTGCTACAAGTGTTAGATTCTCATTCTGACTTGGACCCTAACGCACAACGAAACCAGACGCGGAAACGCGAGAGGTGCATGAACCCAGACAAATAAAAATACCAGATCGTGGAAAACATAGAATAAAACATTATACGTGTAGAACATCGCAAAAGCTGATTCCGAACTGTGCAGGTGCTTCATATGAAATCATTTTTTTTATTTATTTATTTTAGGA
The DNA here is from genome assembly GCF_002891405.2 of Cryptotermes secundus. Classification (NCBI taxonomy): domain Eukaryota; kingdom Metazoa; phylum Arthropoda; class Insecta; order Blattodea; family Kalotermitidae; genus Cryptotermes; species Cryptotermes secundus. Next base: position 896,556 of record NW_019739960.1, read on the forward strand.
TATTTACAATCTACTCATAATGTACTAATACAGAGTAATAAGCAAATGTGAGAGCGTTGCGTGGCTTGTAGGGAGTACCATCCACTGATGGGTTATCCTCCTTTACCTAGAATAGGTCTTCTGGCCATTGACGTTTGAGTCTTCTGTTCACTAAGGGTTGGAGGGCGAGTTCTTTTATTAGTTGGTTTTCATGGTCCACAGTGCGGTTTCTGTATTTGATGGCTTGTTTTGTTTATGACCTTATTTATGTAAGGAATTCCAAGATCTTCGTGGAGAGTTTGATTTGATACCAACCATGGAGCGTTAGTTATGTAACGTAGTGGTTTTGACTGGAATGTTTGTAGGATCTTGGTGTTGGATTGCTTACTATAGCCCCACAGTTCTATACCGTACGTCCATATGGGTGTGAGTATAGTTCTGTAAATGAGAAGTTTATTTTCCAATGATAGCTGGGATCTTTTGCCAATCAGCCAGCTCATGTTTCTCATTTTTGTTGATAGTTTAATTTCTTGGCCCGGATATGGGTCTTCCATGTGAGCTTTTGATCANTGTTTATGACCTTATTTATGTAAGGAATTCCAAGATCTTCGTGGAGAGTTTGATTTGATACCAACCATGGAGCGTTAGTTATGTAACGTAGTGGTTTTGACTGGAATGTTTGTAGGATCTTGGTGTTGGATTGCTTACTATAGCCCCACAGTTCTATACCGTACGTCCATATGGGTGTGAGTATAGTTCTGTAAATGAGAAGTTTATTTTCCAATGATAGCTGGGATCTTTTGCCAATCAGCCAGCTCATGTTTCTCATTTTTGTTGATAGTTTAATTTCTTGGCCCGGATATGGGTCTTCCATGTGAGCTTTTGATCAAGGTGAAGTCCAAGGTATTTGACTGTAGATTGTGGTATAAGGATTGGTGCATTGTTTATTGTGATTTGTGGGCACGTGCTCCGTTTTGTGGTGAATGTCATTTGCACTGATTTTTCATATTCACTGTGATTTTCCAGAGTTGTAGCCAATCTTGGAGGGCATCGAGGTATTGCTGTATATTTTTTGCTGCCCTATTAGGGTTTTTATGAGAGGACAGAATTGCAGTGTCATCTGCAAACATAGCCAATGTTATGTCGTGTGCTTGGGGTATGTCAGATGTATAAGATTAGATATAAAAAGGGGCTAAGAACACTACCCTGTGGAACCCCCGAATTGATGGGGTGGTAGCCGGAGTGTGTATTTCCAATTTTGACTTGAAAATGTCGGTCAGTTAAGTAAGATTTTATCAACAGGTAGATTTGAGAAGACGAGATTTTTTTTTAATTTGTATAGTAATCCCTGGTGCCATCTTTATCAAAGGCTTGTTGGGTATCTAAGAATACAGATGCACACATCTTCTTGTCCTCCAGGGTTTCCTTCATTTTGCTAACCAATCGATGACACTGCTAAGTTGTTGAGTGGTGGTGCCTGAATCCGAACTGGTACTGGGGAATGCTGTCTTCTATTGCTCTCATTTGTTTTATTCTGTTTAATAGTAATCTTTTGAAAGTCTTGGACATCATAGGCAAAAGACTGATTGGCCGGTAGGAAGAAGCTTCGGTTGATTGTTACCGGGCTTAGCAATCATAATTACTTGTGCGAACTTCCATTGTATGGGTTAGTAACAGAGTCTTAACATACTACTGTATATCGTTGTAAGGAGTACTATTGCTTTTGTGGGAAGGTGTTTAAGTGTGACACCTACTAGTAGGTCGAATCCCGGAGCTTTGCGGGAATGCGTTTTAAGGAGTTCATGATGGACTCCAGCTGGAGAAAAGGGGCGTATAGGTAGGGAGAGTTGACAAGGAACGTCCAGGAATTTTAGGATTTTTGCTCGATCGATGTTGTCATCTTTTGTAGGTGAGAAGATTTTTGCTAAGTGATCTGCAAAGATATTCACTTTTTCTTGATCGGTTCTTGCCCAGGTTCTATTCAAGGTTCTAAGTGGTGATGTTGCGATGATAGGCCTTTGAAATTTCTTCGTCGCCTTCCGCAGTGAGTGATCTTCAGGAGTTAACTTTGATATATTATGTCTGAAGGTGTCGTTACGTACTGATTGTGTTGTGCTGTGTGGTTGGTGGGTGAGTCGATTGAGAATTTTCTTGTCTGATGGGTTTCTCGTTTGTTGCCAACTTCTGCGAGCTATTCTTGTTTCCGCTACATGTTTCGAATACGTAGAGGTATGCTTTGACTTTGAAATACTATTTGGGGGAGGGGGGTCGTTTACCAAGCAGCCTCTTGGATTAGTTGGATTATATAATGTACTACTTCTTCGAGCTCATGATTATCCTTTATTCTGTGGTTTAGTCTCATGTTTTTATTTATGATTTCTTGGAAGAGTTGCCAATCAGTACGACTGGAGCACAATTTAGATTGTGGTTCTTCCCAGATTACAGTCGTACTTAGTGTGATGATTAGTGGACTGTGGTCAGAGCTGTGTTCAAAATTAGACTCCATATGACTGCGAAGTTTGGATATTCCTTTAGTTATGGCGAAGTCGAGGAGATCAGGAATTTTACTCTTGTCTGTCGGCCAGTACGTTCATTCAACAGTAGAGAGTATTTGTAGATTCTGCTGTTGTATTGTTTGGAGAAGACTGCGTCCTTTAGGTGTTGTTAACCTGGATCCCCATGCCGTATGCTTAGCATTCCAATCGCCGACAGCAAGAAACCGTGGTCCTAGTGACTGGAGAAATTCTGCATATTCTTGTGACGAAATAAGGTGCCGTGGGGGGCTGTAGACAGCTGCTATGTTGATGTGCCAGGAGAGCGCCGGTACTGTTATTATAGCACTCCGTATTTTAGTAGTTATTTCGTATGGTATGTCTCTGGAGCGACTATTTGAGTTATGTTATCAGTATCTGTTTGTAATTTGTAACCCCATAGATGTAAATTGGAAGTGATTTGGGGTCTATCGGTTTATCGTCATATGTATGGTTTGTCTGAGTGGTTTCTTCTTTGAAGGGTTCACTGTTTGTGTCCACAGGTACTTGGAACTTATTTTTTGTTGCAACTTGTGCGGTGGGTAATTTTTGTCAGTTTTCTTTTTGTTGTGACAGTCTGCCAAAAGTGTTGCTTCTCATTTAGGGGTTTGTCCTCTTCTTTGTCCATTGACTCGTCGCTGGTTGTGTCCCAGGAATAATGTTATGTTCTTGTTAATTTATGGTTTGAGGCCATTGTTTTGTTTTGGGGCACTGGTTATGAGGGGTGGGAGTGTTCCAGTGGAGCATGGTCAGGCAGTGGCTGTGACTGTCCCATATCATTGGGGAATGTTGGGTTGGAGGTTGATGCTGAGAGATGAATGTAGAACCTTCATTCCAGTTTTAATGGGAATGGGATTCTAATGGTTGTTGTGTTGAGACGGAAACAAAACGACGAATTTATATAGATCACCAGTTCGATTTGTGCAACATTGTATTAGTGCGAAGTTTCCGAAGGCAGACGACCAATAAAATTACATCTTTCCCCGTTCCAGTTCAACTCCGTAGGACTGGAAGTGAAACCAGGTTACTGCTGTATTTTTGTGTTCTGAAAGGGTGCAGTTTAGGGGTGGTATTGAGAGAAGCCGCGATAAGTGATCATGTTACAAGTGCTGGATTCCAAACAACTAGGTAGTAGTGTCCGTAGATAAAAGCAAGACAGTGCTAACGCCCCTATTTCGCAGCATACACAGCAATGGAAGGAAAGCGGTACTGTTGGAGGTCCGGATGCACCTCTACCAGAGTCAGAGGTGACGTGATAACTTTATGTAGATACTGGCGACCAGCGCTGGTGTTGTAGGATTTGAAGTTTCCTCACTGGTGTTTATGAAGAGTTCTGTCTTCTGGGATATAACGATGTAGGCATTTAAAAGTTAACCGACGTTTCGGAGGAACATGTCTCCTCCATCTTCAAAGTCCAAGAATAAGACAAGTACTCTGCTTGCTACCAGCTTCACGCTGGTTTCTACCTTGACTTATTCTTCGGCCCTGAAGTTGAAGGCCACATGTTTCACCTAAACGTCGGTTGATTATACGGCGTTATATCCCAGAAGCGGTGGAGTTACAATTTTCCTACCCAGCTGACCGAGCCCAAGACCTCTGCTCTTTATGGTGTGGAGCTTAATTAAGCACACCTTTACTTTCATCTTCACCTTCACCTTCACCTTACGTGCGTCTCTTTTTATTGTAAGGTAGGGGTTCTTTATATGTCTGTTAGATTAGCTCTAATGAAATTTTAATAGGCCCGTAGCGTTATTGAGCTGACTTGTATGTTCCGTACCGCCAGAGCTCAGAACCGGAAGCGCCAGCAGCTTCTTGCTTTCCCTCCCTTGCGAAACATTTAACACGAAAGCTCAAAGCTGCCTTGAGGGTCTATTAAGAAGCTGGAAGTAATTAGTGAATAAAAAATAAACCGCATTATTTCATTACGAGTGTTATACTTACCTTATTACTAATATGCTTTAGAAACGAGAACGCTTTAGTTATTTACAAAATCTTCTTAACTTAATCCTCTCAGGCTACGGAATATATTTAGCTTTGTATTTTATATACATTTATGTCAGGAGGAGAAGGAGGTAATATTTTCTTTATGGCTCTGTGGCATATTCCTTTGTTACTGAACACAAAGCCACACGAAAATCGATATGAAAATTGGGCCTATTCCAAACGTCAGTTTGCCCTTTTCGTGTTCTGTTCTAATTAATGAAACCTTCATCTGTAACTGTGTCTTCACGTTGCTGGAACATCTACGTATGTTTCAGTGAGCTTCATTCCCTTCCTTTTGTGTGCAAGGTCGACTTCACCGTGTGTTTAATCAAGCATGACGCAATAAAGACGTATAAGGAGTGGAAGTGTAGCTGCACACAAATTCGTAACTTCTTCTGTAGATGGAGGTGAGTGGTCGGCTGTACGCTCCGGCCGCTTTATTCCCTGGGAGGAGCTCCGGTACCCATTAAATAGAATGCTTTGGGTGGGTTCACATAAACTTTTGGACAACATGTAAGTCGTTGATCGTTCATTTCATAGCCTTTTCACAATGTGGCTGGGCATTGACTACAGTAATATGGTCAGTCACCTATAAGAGCGGACTGTTAATTTCGATGAGCAACGAACTTCATAGAGTATTGTAATACTTTATAATATTGTAACATGTACAGACGTTGCCAAGCAATGACTTTGTAAATAACGGCTGTTTCTAGGTAATTCCCGTAAACAATAACACAGGAATTGTGTTCTCTACGCGGTCCTAGCGATACCCACTTAATAGGACAGAATTTAGAAGCAAGGTAATCTTGAGTAAGAAGCGTTGCATGAAGGTGATGCCTCCTCTTGCACAAATCCCGCTTGACCTGACCTAGGCTCTTATGTCCAGTATGATCTGCTTCGAAGAAGGAATGCCGGACGAGGAATAAGCTAAAATAAGCTCCAAGAAAATCGGCGTGTATGTACAAGACGGAAAGAACAGTGGGACCTCTTCTAAACACTAGAGATGTCAGGGGGCGAGGCGATGGCAGTGTTACGTCACAACACACTGCACTGCCGCTCTAGACAGTAATCCAAATGGTTAACCTGAATTTATCCGTTCAGTTGGGGCCGTAGAATACATGAATCCGTTCTGCCCTACCTACGTGAACTGCAAGTGGAACTGCATAACCCAACGGGCAGCGGATGCAATCTCTGTTCCGGCGTCGTTTCCGACCTAACATAACTGAACGCCGGATCCAGGCGGCAGAGTCCATAAGAAGCTAACAGTCGTTCAACTGGTTAAGAAATTCATCTCATCTTATTGAACTGGAGGTGTCATTACCGTATTCACAAGAGCGCGTCAGTGACCCCTACCCTCAGCCATATAAATCCAGTCCACTCACTTACACCGTCTTCCTTTAAGATCTCTCATAATACCAATATTATCCTCCCATGTACACCTAGGCCGATCAATGACGGCGCGGTGTAAGGCTCTCTCGAAGTCTGGGATAATGGGTTCTAATCCCACCAAATGCATGGATGTTTGTCTGCGTTATTCTGTGTTGGTGTAGGTAGCGGCCTTGCAACGGGCTGATCCCCCGACCAAGAAATCCTATCTGCTGTCTTAAGATTAAGAAATTGAAGTGAAACGAAGCGTTTCACGAATACCCCATCCTCCACGTCGGAGCAGCAGGAATAGATAGACGGACACCTAGATCGTCCAGGACATGTAGCACGAACGGGGGAGAGGAAAAATCATTATAGGATATTGGTGGGAAAGCCGGAAGGAAGGCGACCACTGAGAAGACCAAGACGAAGGTGAGTGGACAATATTAAAATTGGTGTTAGAGAGATAGGATGGGATGATATGGATTGGATTGATCTGGCTCAGGATAAGGACCAGTGAAGGGCTCTTTTGAACACGGCAATGAACCTTCAGATTCCATAAAATACTTGGAAGTTCATGAGTAGCTGCACAATTGGCAGCTTCTCAAGAAGGGCTCAGTTCCATTAATGGTGGTGATATTATAATTTTTATGTTTTTAGACAGCAGACGAGAAGACAAAAGGTTCTGGTCTGAATGGTAGCAAGCATTACATGAATTCATTCTCCTCTTAATTTCCTCTTAAATCAGGTTTTGATTTGTTACTGTCGTTCCCAAATATTTGATCTGTGCCACACTTTCAATGCATCTGTTAGCTATCTTTATGCATGATTTTGCCCTGCATTTTGGTGACGAGACAGAAACATATACTTAGCATTCTCTGTGTTTACTTCTATACCAACCTCCTTACTATCGTTAATTAAAGTCTGTGTGTGTTTTTCTTTATGGTGTGTGTTATCACGCAGTAGATTCATTATAAGAATTTGTTGTTTTTTTTGGACATTGTCCGTTGTTTGCAGTATACTTGATATACATATTATTTCGGAATTTGGATCTGTTTCCATCATCATATAAAGGGGGAGATATCCTGCTCAGCTGGGCTCGTTAGAAGGGCTAGTCCCTATCACTGTACGCACCGAAATATAGGCAAGAAAATGGGCAGTGTCCGTCACAGCACTGAAATAGCCAATCTTTGGAAAGGTAGGCCTTGTTGATGGCGTATCCCGCACATCATAATCGGCAGCGTCTTAGCTCGTCAGCAACTGTTAAGAGACTATTGAACACTTCACTAAATATGCACGCTTTGAACTTGAAAGTTTCTGAAAAATAGTCACGTTTGTATGAAGCCATTAAACACGATACTATAGGAACGAGTATTCTGCTATGTAGAGATGCTCTGCGTAAATATATCGGCAAAGGCGGACACTGCGGAGCCGACTCAGCGTACCTTTCATTACGGCCATCTTCTGCTCGCACCCGTAACTCTATAAACTCAGATCTGAATAGTAACAAACATAACGAACTTACATAAAGACAGGATAGGAACCCTTCGCTTCTATGCTAATGAGAAAGATCAGTTTATTTATATATATATATATGTCTCGGAGCAGAGGCCTACATGCCATGTTGTCATACGACACATAAAAGTTCGGTCTGTTGTCTAGTTAGTTCTTAACTTCCAACGCAGATCTGAATTGTTCAGGTATATATGTGTGCCATTGTATTGAAACTACGTATAGAGCATTACGTTCATAGCTGTAATGGATAATTAGTTATTGTAATTATACTGAAAGCGAAACATAGATTCTCGCTGCAGCGGTATTGTTATTGTGACATGTAGACCCATTCGTAGGCAACGACTCTGTAAACACATTCCCGCGGCAACGAATACGCAGGCAACAATCGGATAACTTCTGTTGCCATGCAGCGGCTCTGTAAATACAACAATAGAACAACCGGTGTCGCAAGAGGTATTTTCTGTGTGGTTCGCAAATATCCATTGCTAGGCAACGGATATTTTTCTGTGCCGTTGTCTTACCCGAGATTCTATAAAGAGAAGACAACAATAGTTGTCAGTCCAGTCATAGTTCGGTTGTCAGTTGGAAGTCACCCTGTGAAGAGGAGACGTCATGTGCGTTGTAGTTACAGTGAGACTTATAAATCCGTTGCCAGGATACGACTAGTAAAGACTGAGAAGACAGACGATTTGTGAAGTGGGTAGATTAGGGATAGCGCTGTAATTTATTGTGATAAAGAGATACTATAAAAGAAGGTGTTAATACATCCAAGCATCCTCTCCAAAACCCGTTGTTATTAGTCAAGCAGCCATTAATTCGTGATATTATTTTACGTGTCACAAAGGAAGGTCTGTCAATAGATTATTTTATGTCAGGATGCACATCTGTACAGTGGATCAGATAATTGATTTCGTGATTCGTGAAAACGCCCAAATCCGTTATGCAAATGGATGGTCGGACAGATGCAAATATTTACCGAATTGTGCACAGAAGTATGCACAGGTGTGCCGTTCAGACGTGGAAACAGAGAATCGCCTGTGTTCACCTGCAGAGTGCTTTACATCACCTTAATGTATGTAGGAGATTCTCATAATAGCCAACGAGTGAATCCTTGCTTCATGATTCTTTATTAAGTTCTGTCTGCTCCAACCAGCTCTCTTGGCTAAGGCGACGTAACTCCCTCGAATGGAGGACGACTCTGTTCCCGTCACTGGCATCACAAACCCTCATCATCAGCGGTAGTTCTGTAGGTTTTGCTGCTTTATAATGAACCTCGTATCCAGTATTGAAGGTGAGAAGTAGTTTCCATTGTGTCACTCTGTAAGCTGCAGGTTTAGTCGGGCCTCTGTCTGCACATACATTTGTTAAAAAGCGCAGATTGTATAACGTTCTAACGTTTTAAGGCGCGTTGGTAAACTACATGTAGGGCTGCCAGCTGCCTTAACGTCCAAGGATACTGCACGGAAGCCGAAAATTTATTATTATTATTATTTTATTAACTGAGCCAATATAAATCAGTTAATCCCCTCTAATGCTATATCTTTAAGATATATTTTCTTAGTTTTTCTCTCTGTACGATTTCGTCTTCGAAATATGCCATTTTATTGAGGTATTCCCACTGAATTTCGAACACACTTTTAAAATCCACTGTTTGTTTTCAGTGTCCCTGGGTATGGTTAGTATTTCATTTCATAGCAGTAATAAGATTTCGTGGAGTACAAATTATGTATCTCCTCATTATGCATTCGTGTGCACCCTGTTGCTGGTTTCCTCTGTCCTAGATACAAGTGTCGCCCTCGGCAGTTTGTTTTGAAACATCCGTCTATGCACAGTCCTCTCCTCACAGAAATGTGTGCCATGTGATATAGACAAGTAACTGCAGACACAAATCTCTCTTTCATTGTGACAAGAAGTGTTTCCAATGTTAGTAATGTCTGAGATTCAGATTGTATAATTAAAGGTGAAAGGTAAAGTTGTCCCTGTGCTTAACTAATTAAGCACTACGCCATGGATGTATAGATCCACATTTTCTTTACCTCGGCACTAGTTAGAGGTGAATGGTCAGCTTCACGCCGCGGCCGCTTTACCCCCGGGTACACATTGGATAGGAGGTTGGGTGGACCCCAAAGCCGGTCTGGACGACGTGGACAAGAGACTCATCTAAGTAAGATATATAAATGAAGTACGTACAGTACAGAAACCAAACTGCGTCTCTGATACAGAAATTAGTCACTTAACTCTGTTTAGGCAAATAATCGCTGCTTGTTCGGACAATCATACTTTCTCTCTCTGGCTCGACAACTCTTTGAACCTTGGCCGCTTTTTTAGTTTCTTAATCCTATATACGGTGTTACTCCTTGGACGGGGGATCAGCCCGTCGCAAGGCCGCTGCCCACACAGGACAACACAAACAAAAACTTACGCAGACATGCATACCTTGAGTGGAATTCGAACCCACGATCCTATCGTTCGAGCGGGCGAAGACAGTTCATGCCTTAGACGGCGCGGCCAATGTGATCGGCCTGATAATCATACAGAACACACAGATATACTAAAGCAGGTGGTACATGAAGTTATAAATGTGCTTTAAAGGGTCAAGCAGTTTGTTCTCTTACCGACGTGCAACTGTTCCTGCGTATAAAAGGACTTGTCTGTGGTAATGCCGACAGAATTATGAGGGGTTATCTGTCTTGATTTACTCCATAAGAACGCAATAAAATGTGAGTAAGAGGTGGAAACAGGAAAGGGTTTTATTTGTGAGGGTAGAAGCGGATCCACTGGACGATAAGGTCCTGGAGGACTTCTGTAGTACCATAGGCCACTAAATTCTTCTTACTGTCAGGGATGAAGTAAATTTTGCTTATTCTTGATGCCCACAAGCCTGACCGTCGACCAGTGTCTTGTAAACAGGACGTGTGAATGTGTGCTTTTATTGCCACTTCATTGTATATGAACAAGTTAAGAAATGTATGCATGGCACGTAAGCGTCTTTGTTTCCATATTCCGATAATCGTAAGACTCACGAAAACAGTGCACTGGCATGAAATGCACTATTCATTTGTTTCCTGTAGCTTCAGTTCTGAAGTTTTTGTCACGTTAAATATTTGGCTCATTATGCTCGAAGTACGTTTGAGATGCGTGCAAAAATGCACGAAGGCGATCCAGTAGAGTGCCCATCAATGTTGTCAAGATTTTAATCAAATTTGTAACAAAGGTAAAGCGTCAGTGCGTCAAATTCGGAATACGTAAAAAGTTTGAGTAAAACTCTTCAAACATCGAGTGTCATGAAAATACGTTCAACTGTTGTCGGGTTGTAACATAAAAGCTGGATGGACTGATTGACAGGCATGGGAAACATAATAGTCGCATTTGTGTAAGTATTCGTCTTGAACGCGCCAGACACGTCTATTAAGTTGCACAAATTAATGTGCCCAACATTCAATCTGTTATCTACACACTCTTCAGCTACACTCACAAGAGTAAAGCCAAGGACTTGTTTTGCAAACCAATACCACTTTGTAACATTATAAGTGAGCTTTTCCTCGAAAGTCAGCCTCACTCACATTTGCCATTCGAAGTTATTGTATCAGCAACTCAGACTACGTCATAATTTAACAAAAGAGCAGCCCTGAGGCATTGGGCTGGTTGTTCAAACCTCTCGGAGGGTAATTAAAACATTGGGTGGTCAGCGTTACGTACGAGGAGAACCTCCTGTTAAACCAGGTCTCCAGTGTGGCAGTTTTTGTTCCCATCGTATTCATGCGTGATAGGGTGACTACAGACGGGGTTTGGATTGGTAATTGGATTTATTGAACTCATATAGATCCGTGACTACAAGTAATTGTAACCGTTTCACTAATCCACACTTTTTACAGTCCACTATAGCACACACTTAAGGCTTCACCAGTCTTCTGGTAACGGCTTCCAACGGCGGAGGTTCCCCTTCCTCTGGGTTTCCGAACTGTCCCCGTGCCTCAGCTACCAGCTTCTAACAGCAAAAGCTCACAAGGACTGAACCACAGATGTCCTCTAACTAACTCTCTCTCACCCACCAACTCACTTTACTCCACTCCACTCCACTCCACTCACTAGCTCCCAGATAGTGGCCACTCACACCAACCTCCTACTCTTCTCACTGCCGTCTCAAGACTCTCTTTTAATGGCAGCTGCTCCTCGTTATACAGCCCCGGCACTTACCTCACAGAGAACACCGCTTCCAACAGCTCGTCTCATGCGGCAATTAGCTAGCAACGTCCTTTGTTTACATAGCTATTAGTTAGCAACGGCTATTATATAGTATTTTATTTCGCGGTCGTTGCCTAGAAACGGGTCTGCATGCCACAATATTAAAACAAGTGGTACATATAATAACCATTATTCTTTAAAGGGATAGTCAACCCTTAATTGGACAGGTGAGCTGTAGCGCACGGGCGGAGCAGTGAGAGTGACGGCCTTGATGTCACACTCCACCAGCTGCCGTGACGTGGCTGGGACAAACCGAATTCAGTAGCTCACAGACATGAACTGCCTACCGTTCTCGTTTATTGCCATATTCACAGCAGTTTCATCCAGACATTGCAGAACTTCACACTGCGCACAAGCACCGCATGGTGTGTGTGGGTACAACAGAGCCTTAGCTACAGCCGTAACCACTGTCCCGCTAAATATTGCGATCCTTCTCGCACTCAGCCCAGAATCCATGTCTAAAATCACGACCTGTGCTGATGAGAGCAGGTTGGGATATGCAGAAATGACGCAGTCTCCACTTCGTGGTAGTCATGCACTGTTATATGGAAAACCATCAAACAACTGATCCGTCATTAGGGCGAGCTGTCAGAGGGACCGTCATGTAAACACCTTAATGATGTGGCATATAGACCTGTTGGTAAGCAGTGACTCTGCAAACAGCTGCTGTTGCTAGGTAACGCTCGCAATATGCACGCAAAAAATAGAACAGTATTTTCCGTGTGGTCCGCGCCGCGACAGTTGTTTTGCAACGGCGCCGTAAACACACCTCTAAACAAAAGAAGGGCCGTGTTTTCTGCATGGTCCATGCCGAGGAGTTATTTTTAAGACTACAGTTCAGTTGAGAGTTCAGTTTTGGAGTGTCAACCAGCGGGCAACGGCGTGACGATGGAAGCTGAAGAATCTCCACTGTGTTAAATCTTTTGCCAGGAAACGGCTATTGGAGATTGTAATAAACTGGGAAAACTAGTCTGTGTGTCAGTGATCTGCAAATTGTAGTTCTGAGTGGTGTATACAAGTGGTCAATAAATCCATTCGCCAATTCATAACCCGTCTATAGTCACACACCCCCAAGTTATGGCATTAAAATAAAGCTCTGATGTTGTATGTAGTTTTTTATAGGCGTGGATCTTGGACTCTCTCATTAAGAGAAAACGTGGTTCGGCTTTGTTAGCCTTGAGTTTTATACGGCGGAGACTACGAAGAAATATTTCTTCTGTTATGTGACTCTGTGTAGTCTGGCCAAAATCTAGGGGATCTTATTGGTTCTATCTTCAGGGCAAAACAATAAGACAAACAGGCATATAGCAACTCTCCTTGCTTCTTTCTTGCCCAGCTTACATTCCATTCCGGAAAATGGAGTCGTTCTTCCGAAACGTCGGCAAACATCTACCAAGCCACACAATGTTACATCCCAGAAGATAGAATTTTTCATAGACTGAGGTAGAGCAAGGCGCTTAGGTGAATATTTGGACCTAAGAGGGAATAAATAACAAGGAGGTGGAGAATATTGCATAATCAGAAGCTTCATAATTTTAAACTTTACTAATAATTCATGGCGGACGAGCTGGAGACACACAAGGAAGAGCAATAACGCATACAAAACTTTGGTCCCAAAGTGTGACAGGAAGAGGCCTCATGGATGATGCAGGCGTTGATCAAAGATATTATCAACAGCGATGTAAAAAAATACGATATAAGTGTGTCTCATGATGTGGACTATCCGTGGGCTGATGTGAACACGATGGTGAACTTTAGGGGTCCGTAGAATGCGTGGAATTACTCTGCACAAGGAGACGTCACATCTGTATGCGGTACCTGTTCACACAAAGTTCTTCACATTGCGCATGCGAAGTTATTTTGCGGCACTGCTTTGTGTTGGAAGCTTGATTGCAATATTTCGGTAACTGCCGAGGGCACAGGCTATGAAATATTTCGATGAGTCATTTCTGAATTGCTTAGGGGCTCGATTCGGCTCCACGAAATTACTTATTAACTGCATAAAATACTGGTTGGAGGAACGTCGATTGTAAGAAACATTAGAGACTGATGAACAAGTATGAATACCGGGTTGACGGTAGGGCGAAACGAAATGAGATCCCTCAAGCAAACACCTAACTAACAGACGAATTAACTCAGTCCCTGGACCAGCATCATTCTTAAGAAGCAAGTATTAGGACAGTTATTACAGAAATTCCCAGCCTATTGCGATCATAAGATATAATGACGTGTTACAAGCGACTGTCACAGGAAATTGTACTGCACGAATCCAGCCTGCCTGTTTAGGATCCAAATTGAAATGATCGTCCCATGTAACCCAAGCTATTCCTAATAGTTTCTTACCTTAATATTATTACGATTTATATGTGTGATTTTAGACGGGGTATGAATTGGTGAATGGATTTATTGAACACTTACTCTGAACTACAAGTAATTACTGCGCTTTAGCTAACCTTCACACTTTACGAATCACCACAGCATCCCCTAAACATTCTTTTCCAGGCGTTCCCTGGCAAAGGCTTCTAACATTGGAGATTCTTCACCTTCCAGCGTTCGGGTTCTATCTTCACAGTCTCCCTTGCAGAATTCAGCTTTTAACTATGAACTTCCAGGCTGGCGGCCATTTCACATCATCCTCCTAACCTTTCTTCACAGGCTGACTTTTGACTAACAACTGACAACTAATTTGGTTAGAATCAGAGTTATTTTACCGCTGGCTGTTTACCGCGAATCAGTTCATCTTGGCAACAAGCCCCTTGAGACTCACGACCTGTAATTTTATTTTCAAACTGAACACGTATGGTTATAGTCCGTATGTGACTTACTCTCTGAAGAGTGGATGGTTCTGTCGTTTACAATTGCTTCTGGTCCTCGTCAGCGCAGTCATTCTCAGGTCCGAGTCCCGCAGGACTCACAACAGTATTTTACTGTCTCAGATTCGGGAATCCCCCACTTGGGTCGCCCCAGTTGTTTTCCTTATGACCACTTTGCACGGTCCGAGTAGAAAACATCGTTTCCAACAGTAACTGTATTGTTTTCATATTGGTTGCCACGGGAACGTGTTTACCGATGCATTGCTTATAAACGGATTGGAAAACACCGTTGTCTATTCCCCAATTGCATAGCAACGGCTGTACACGCTACAGATATCTTCCGGCGCTGAAAGTCTTCTTACCATGTCCGAGTTCTGCATTTGTACTCCACGGCAGTTGGCCAATTGGGACTACACGGGCTGTACTTAAAACAATCGCAGACACAAGATATTCAGATATGTTCTTGGCGTGGGTGCTAGTAACTAGATCTTACGGCCGGGGATGGTGGGATGGTAGGATGGTAGGTGGTTGATGAATTGGAAAGGTTTTGAAAGGAAGCGGTCGTGTCGTAAATCAAGACATTGTCGCCGCATTTGGTTTGAGGATTGAGGAAAAAACACGAAAAATGTCTGAAAGCCGCCGTCCCTTTCGGGATTCGAACCGATTCAATACCAGTCTATACCATAACCAATACTCCAACCCGCTCGGCCTATAGAAATGAAACCGAAAGTTTGCAATAAGAAAGCATGCTTTGTGATTTATTTGTGGAATAGATCTTTAGGTTTTTAAAGCACAGTGGTTTCTGTATGGACCACGTGCTTTGACGTTTAAAGAGCTCTGTGTTTTGCCCACGCATTGCATGTACGTTTTTTGTGATTCCCAGATGAAATAACGGTCGTTTCCCTAAACATTACTGATGAGATGATGCGCGGCATGGAGAGGCAGTGTGGGAACAAAAATTATAAATATTATTCTTGCTTTTTTCTTTCTTTTTTATTGTTAGTGGGGTGGGACTAAGTCCCGTGTACTGCGGCCACTTCTGGCCTATTGTACCAAGTCAGATGACAGGTGAGGGTGATTGTGGAGCAATTGGTGGAATGAAAATTGGCAGGGAAAACCGAAGCACTCGGAGAAAACCTGCCCCAGCGCCACTTTGTCCACCAAAAATCCCACTTGACCAGACCCGGGGTCGAACCCGGGCCGCCGCGATGGGAAGCCAGCGACTAACCGTTTGAGCTATGGCGCGGCCCTTATTCATGCTTAAAAAGTTGTATTTAGATCTCTTTTTAAGGTTCTAATGAATATCATACGTTGTACATACATTTGCTTCGAACATTCGCGGTGAATTCTTGCGGATCGTGTAGAGCTTTTCTCTGGTTGCTTATTTTGCGACGTTTTCAGTGTATACCCCAGTGTGGCCGCTTTTGCGAAAGACTTTGAAAGAAAAATGTTATAACATAAAATCTACACACTAAAACACATTATTCTTTGTAATTAAGTATATTTTAACGAGTACGTACAGCAGAGGCAAATAGCTGAGAACTGTGGTAACGGTTACTGTCGGTGATGGTTTTGCAACATTTACTATGAAGATACCTGACCGCAGTATTTGCCGCAAATGAATTCGTCCGGCGTCCGTTCTTTGACAGAGTTCTGAAATTTGGATGTCACTGAATTTGCACAGAATTTCTCAATTTATTTGTATAACAAAATTTCAGCATTTTTCTGATTTGAGATAATTTTTATATTCTTGTAGATAAAATTATTTAAAAAGATGTTCTGTAAACAACTAATCGCCTATTTTCCTTTCACTACAGTTTGGTTACTTAATACCACAAGTGGAAAGAAGCTTTTGAACGCATGCATAATGAAGTAGAATAGTACAGTTTGTATTGCTGATGGGAAGGATTTATGTGGTGCGCAGTTCAGATTGTCTCAGGTGACAACTTGTGTTTCTTGCTTCAGTGTGATGATAATAGTGGTGGTGATAATGAAAATTCAGCTGAAATTAAATACCTTTTGTCGTTTAATAGACCACGTTTAATTTTTTGCGACCCCGTAGAATAGTTTAGGTTTCGCGTCCGATCGTCCAGTGGTCCTGGCCATATGTCTGACGGCTCTGACTGAGTCGTAAAACGATTTAAAACTTTGCCATAAATGGCGGACTGTGGACATCCCTGCTCTGCTTATCTCTCTTCCCGCAGTTTGGTGCCCGCAGTCCTTCAGAAATCCTCCGGTCTGATCCCCTTTCACAAAAACATCTGAAACTCTCTTAATCTTCTCACTCGTACCACAACACCGGCAGGATATAGCAATTTCATCCGACAAACAGAAAGCCCCGTTGGCTCATCCATTTCTCGTAAGCTAAAACATTTTTAGCCGAGCTGACGCCAAAGTGAGACAGTGGTCGAGAGAAGAAAAATGGTAAGAAGCAGAATGTTCCTTTATCCCTCTAAAGCTCAGTGGTAACTATATGTGCCACCTACTCTAACGTTAAAAGGAAACTGAACGTTCCCCGCAGACTGTACGAGTATATACAGGGATTAAAACATTTAGCTGATCTGTCACTCTCCCCTCAGAAATACATATGTTGCCATTCTGAAATTAGCGATGTTAATGAGTTCATATATGTCAGCTGGAAGGGTTTCGTATATTGGAAGTTGAAAAACTAATTCATTAATTCAGATTTATTAAGGGGAAGAACAAAGACATACAGTCATACTGACTGAAACTGTGAACTCAATATTTGCTTTCCCGTGACACCGAAGTTACAATCGAATGCTCAATGATGAGGACAGTCCAACAGCACATCAGAGAAAACATTATAATACTGCTCCTGAATACGCTGGCTAAAAATAGGAAGACAAACAATTTCCCTATCACATCACCGTTTTATACGTTGAATTTGAAGCAAGAAATCGGTCTTTTTCAATTTTGCATATCTGCTTAGCCATCTTATAAATTCTGTCAACCACAATACGACAACTCTATGCCTTATAAGTGAATAAGAAATTCTCGTTGAAATCTCTTATCGCCAGTTTTTTAAATTGTGTAATAAGTACGCTAATATTATATCACTCACTCATGGAGCTGAGCCCTTTTTGAGAAGCTGCCAATTGTGCATTCACTTAGGAACTTCCAGCATTTTATGGAACCCGAAGGTTCATTACCGTGTTCACAAGAGCCCTACACTGGTCCCTATCCTGAGCCAGATCAATCCAATCCATACCATCCCATCGTGTCTTCCTGAGACCCATTTTAATATTGTCCACCCTGCTACGTCTTGGTCTTCCCATTGGTCTCCTTTTTTCCGGCTTTCCCACCAATATCTTATTTGAATTTATCCTCTCCCCCATTCGTGCTACATTCCCTGCCCATCTCATTCTCCTTGACTTGATCATTCTAATTACACTTGGAGAAGAGTACAAGTTATGAAGCTCCTCATTATGCAGTTTTCTCTGCTTGTATTACATGGCTTAGGGAAAGAGAAGTATAGAAAGCTATGCGTGCTAGAGTTATTGATCAGTTTTGTGGGAAAGAAAGTTACATCATGTGTTGTCAAAAGAGTGAATTTGTTGCGCCGTGTACTGAGGGGGAGAAGAGATGTCGCTCTGTGGTGAGGGAATCCGAGAACTGGAGACCTGGGACGGAGGCGGAAACCCGTTGCGTAGTGATTCGCTTCAGAACGTATACTCGTAATAAAATATCATCAGGATAATCAGATGAAGAAGGATGACATGGGTCGGGTATCTGGTAAGCATTAGAGAAACAAGTGTAACGTGTCTGGAATCCAGAAGTCACTTCTGTGGAAACGCTAGAACAGACCGTTGCATAAGAAGTAACAATAGCGATACTGTAATTCCAACAGTGAGCTGTTATATCGAGAACATCGAATCTCCACGGTAACGACAAACAAAGCAACGTCTCCATGGTTATAACAGAAGGTTCATTTGCCTAGCAGCGGCGAGGGGATAAATAGGCCAGCTTCGATGAGAAGTCTGGAGTCTCGGAATAGTCTTCGAAGAAGAAAGCTTCGGATTGCCCGTCTAAGAAGCCAGTTTGGAATATCCGTCTAAAGAGTCAGTCTCGCCGAGTTATTGTAAGCAGTGATTGTGACACTGCAAGTGTGATGCCTGTAAAACGTGTGTAATGCGAGCGAACAGAATAAACTCGCTATACTGGGACGACGGCGTGTACTTATTTGTGGCGTGACATACCCAACACGCTGCATTGGTGTCAGAAGTGGGATCGAACTTTAACACGCGTCCTACACACACAAAAAAAAAAAATGGACATGCAGCAGATGTTGGAGCTTCTGCTGAAGAAAATGATAGCCATGGAAGAAAAGGCCGACGCCCGACATAAAGAGATTACGGCCGATAGAATAGCCTACAAGGAAGAAATGGAGGCAAACCGGGCCAAGGCGGAAACCAGACACCAAGAGATGATGGCCGACCTGAAAGCATGGCGAGAGGAAATGGCCGCCATGCGAGCCAAGAAATTGAAAACCTTGGGGGAAGAGAGAAGTACCCACGAGAAGATTGAGCCCCAATCAGAAGCGATGCAGTCCGTACTGGAGCATCGAGAAGTCCCCGTAGAAGACGCCCCGAAAATACCGGTCGGAGAACCGAAGAAACGGCGTAGGGACCGAAAACTGGCCGCGGAGCGCCGCCGCCAGAAAGCAAAGGGTTTGCAACGGGAAAATCGTGGGCCCCAAAAGGAATTGGCCGTCACACGCAAGAAGACATCCCGTCGCGCGACAGTGGCACGACGTTGGAGAAATGACTCCAAGAAGGAAACTCCCCAGGGAACCTTCGGACGCCAGCGGAGAGAAGGACCGCCAACCGAACAGAGACGGCAGAGTAATTGGACCAGAGAACATTCTGCGAGAGGAATCCAGAAGGGATGGACTCCCAGAAGGAAACAACTGGTGCCCCAAGAAGGCACCAAGGAAACGAAGAATCGAGACTTCGGGGACCAGCTACGGCTTGGAAACAAGTGGGAATTTAACAAGACCCACAGGAGGACAAAGGGATTGGAAACCGCAAAGCGAAGTTTCACGCCTGTCCCATTAAGGAAAATAAGACACTGGACACTGTGGAGGGGCAGACCCCCTCTAAAACGAAAAAAGGGAAAGGACCCTTATGGGAGGAACCGGTAACTTGGAAGTACTGGCCTCCCCAACAAGAATGAAAGGAACGAGCGAATGTGAAACAAGGCGACAGACAAATTCTGGACCACGGGAGTGCTCGGGGGCGAGCACCACCGAAGAGAGGGGCGGATGCGGTTAAACGAACACCACACGAAGACGCCAACAGAACGGCAAGGCCGAATGCAGACGTTGCCAGCAAAACACCGCGGGATCGAAACCGAGGGAGGACCTTTAGGCTGTTCGGGGACGAACAACCTTTAGAAGGGAGCAATGTAACGTGTCTGGAATCCAGAAGTCACTTCTATGGAAACGCTAGAACAGACCGTTGCATAAGAAGTAACAATAGCGATACTGTAATTCCAACAGTGAGCTGTTGTATCGAGAACATCGAATCTCCACGGTAACGACAAACAAAGCAACGTCTCCATGGTTATAACAGAAGGTTCATTTGCCTAGCAGCGGCGAGGGTATAAATAGGCCAGCTTCGATGAGAAGCCTGGAGTCTCGGAATAGTCTTCGAAGAAGGGAGTCTCGGNTACCCAACACGCTACAATATATAGAAAATTATATCAGAAAATCTGAAGGGAAACATTGCTTAGGAGACGAAGATGTAAATGGCAGGAAAACAGTCTCTCTCTACGTGCCGAGTATACAGGGCCAACGGTCAGAGGACTTGTGTATATGTCTGCAACGTTAAAGTAACCTAGCCTGACATAACTAACTTCATGGAGCTGTGCAGTCACTCTAGAACTTCCTAGCATTTTATAGAACCGGAAGATTCATTACCGTGGTCACAAGAGCCCTCCACTGGCCCCTATCCTGAGCCAGATTGATCCAGTCCACACCACCGCATCCTATCTCTCTTAAGATCCATTTTCGTACCTGCTCTATACATGCTGCTTATATCTCACGTCCCAAATCTCATGTCCGTTTACCTTAGCTTCGGTTTATCCAAAGAATCCGTCCAGGTCCGAGGCCCTTTGTGACATTTCGTAACAAGCTTATTTCTTTTACGGTTAGGAGTTATTACCTCAACACCCAGCTCCCAAATTGGAGGACCACCACTTTTCGGCTTATTCAATTTATTCCTAGGTACCCTCCATATCTAGAGGCCGTCTTCTCCATCCGCGACCTCAGAACGCGCCATGCCGTGATGACAAAAGGACCCGCCTAACTTGGCCTGGCCTAACTTAGTCTAACCCAACTTAACCAAAATTAACCGTTCACAACCCGATTTAACCAAAATTAATCTAACGCTACGAAGTTATGTCAGAACTAACTGAACCTAACTGAACTGTACGTACCGTGTCAAAAGACTTACACTTACATGTGTATCTAACGCAACCAAGTTATGTCAGAACTAACTGAACCTAACTGAACTCTACGTAACGTGTCTAAAGACTTACACGTACATGTATATCTAACGCAACCGAGATATGTCAGAACTAACTGAACCTAACTGAACTCTACGTAACGTGTCTAAAGACTTACACGTACATGTATATCTAACGCAACCGAGATATGTCAGAACTAACTGAACCTAACTGAACTCTACGTATCGTGTGAAAAGACTTACACGTACATGTGTGTCTAACACAACCGAGTTATGTCAGAACTGACTGAACCTAACTGAACTCTACGTATCGTGTGAAAAGACTTACACGTACATGTGTATCTAACGCAACCGAGTTATGTCAGAACTAACTGAACCGAACTGAACTCCACGTATCGTGTCAAAAGACTTACACGTACATGTGTATCTAACGCAACCGAGTTATGTCAGAACTGACTGAACCTAACTGAACTCTACGTAACGTGTCAAAAGACTTACACTTACATGTGTAGCAGGGAAAGGATACAATTAATCTTATGGAAAAGGGCGGGAGAGTATAGGTTGGATCCATTTGGCTCTTGATCGGGCACAGTGACGAGGTACTGTGAATGCGCTAATGGAGCTGCTGCTTCAACAAAGTGAGGAGAATTTCCTGACCATCTGGGCGACTGTTAGTTCGGGGTGGTGGAACCAGTGCCTTGTCTCCTTCCGGGCGTTCGCTCTGGGTTTAATGAGACGAGGCGGCGCAGCAGTGTTGTTCTTACTCGAACTGACCTCGTTCCACTTGTCACGTCTTCACAGCCGGCTAATTGCTCTCTGAGGTATACATTTAATTTCACAGCAACAGAAAGACATTTTCGGAGCGCGACAGTCATGTACATAGTGTCCCATTTAAAACATTACCCAAACAGAAAACGTTGTACTTACGTAAGCCTCACTAAATATAAAACATAAAAGGATGTTCACAAAACGTGCTGAATACACGCAGTGTTCGTATTTCTGGAGGCACGTGCAAGCTTCTAGCCTTGCTGTGCGTGTGCCTTGTTGCGCATGAGTCAGGTATGTGACACAAATAACATTACATGGTATAGAATGCGTATTTAAAGACGCTTTGCCGAACATAGTACGTCTGTTTAGTATTCAGTTTGTCAAGGGTTCAAACCTCGGACCGGAGACCTGGAGACTCTGAGGAACTCTCGGTTACGGGATAACACCTCAAGTTCGGCTGCGACCACTTCCTGCGAAGTTCGTTATTCACTAATCATCCTACAATTTGAACGTGTATTACCTTATTACTCAGATCGCCGTTAAATAAGCACTATATAAATAAATACAGTGAAACGTTGGGGGCGTGTTGTAGTGTAGTTGGTTCAAGCACTGTGCTACAAGCCGGAAGGTCGCGGATTCGTATGAAGCGACGAAAAGGGCTATAACCGTGCCACCCTCTTCCTGGGGGATATAAATACGGGGACCTGGCCATCCAGGTTGGGGAGTCCCAAATCGAAAGCATTACAGTAGTAAGGTATATTTGATTACATCCCTTTCGGTCACGTATTAATAGGAGTATTTGTTGGACGTGGCAGTGAGGGATGGTCTTTAACCTGTACCGGCAATAGCACGGAACTTACACCATGTTAGCGAAAGAATGAACATAGGTTCGCAACCATCCGTCTACCTATCACGTATTTCCCCTTTACGCGTGTTTCCTCCACCGCCGATAATCATCTGCTCAAACCTGGCTATCATTCTGCTTCTCTCTCTCTTTTCGCCATGGGTTCGTTTCGTTATTTAATAAGGCTGCAAGTTTCTGAACTGCACAGCGTTCGGTGATAGGATAACTGATGAATTGGAAAGGATTT
Organism: Cryptotermes secundus; assembly: GCF_002891405.2. NCBI lineage: Eukaryota > Metazoa > Arthropoda > Insecta > Blattodea > Kalotermitidae > Cryptotermes > Cryptotermes secundus. Next base: position 919,331 of record NW_019739960.1, read on the forward strand.
GGAAGGAAGCGATTGTGACCTAATAGAGGTACTACTCCTTGAGGAACGAAGAAGAAAACAAATATGCTAAATCACGGTAGCCGGTGTGCGACCTAGATTCGAACCGAGAACCTCCTGAATACATACCTAGATCGTTAAATGTAGACCACCGGCGGTCTCCACGCTTGTTGTCCAAGGTGACGAAGGGAAGAACGCACACCATCCGTGTTCATCCGTGTCCGTGGTTTACTTTGTGAATAATTATGCAACTAACAGAACTAAGCAACCAATTATCAAACATATGAATTTATTGACTACGTCGCCACCTAGTGGATTAATATCGAGGGCCATTTTCCAGGGGTTTCTTTTTATTGCTAGTGGGGTGGGACTAAATCCCTTGTACTGCGGCCACTTCTGGCCTATTGTAGTAGTCCCAGATGATAGGTGAGGGTGATTGTGGAGCAGTTGGTGGAATGAAGATTGGCAGGGGAAACCGAAGTACTAGGAGAAAATCTGCCCCAGCCCACTTTGTCCACCACAAATCCCACTTGACCAAACCCGGGATCGAACCCGGGCCGCCGCGGTGGGAAGACAGCGACTAACCGCTTGAGCTATGGCGCGGCCCTTTCCAGGGGGATACTACCGATGTTTGACGCTAAGGACTCATCTCCGCGTAATTCCGAAAGTAATGTGTTATTGATGTCTAATATTTAAGACCTTAAACCGATATGGTTTGTGTCCTTGTGCCTCTTCTGTTAAAACGGAATGTAGTGATGCCCCTGTTTTAACTTGTTTTGGTTCTGCAATTATATTTTGCGTATTTCGGGCGTGCCGCCTAGGGCTGGAATATTTTGAATCAGAACGCATCCATTGCTATACAACAGCTAGCAAACCTAAGCAACGAATTGTTTGAGGCAGTTGCATGGCGACGGCTACGAAAACTCATACCAACGAGAGTGTACGTTCCCGGTACAATGGTTTAGGTCTCTAGGATTTTGATCCACAAAGTGTAAAGCTAGCTGTTGAAAGCTGATATCCATGGCAACGAATACGTGAAGTTCCCGCTACGACAGGAAACACTAGCTACTCTTGAAAAGGAACCCTTGAACAAGCTGTCATCTAGTCCGTCCGACGGTAGGATATAAGAGAAGACCAGGTCGGAATTGAGGCCAGATTACAACGAGCGATCCGAGAAGAACGAAGACGCTCCACCGATAATAGCGGTGAAGGAGTGTTATAACAGTTGAAGAGGAAACGTCCAACGGACGTAATAAGCCCGAGTGTTGTATTGGTGAGTGTAAAGAGCGATTGTCCAATAAACATATTCGTCTAATCCGAGGCCCACATAAATTTCTTGCCCCGTTACCTAGGAATCACGCGACAATATATATACGCTCTCAATTGTATTTCTGAAAGTTGAGATTTATCTCATGCGTTCCTACCTGTATCGTTGTGATGTCTGGTTATTCCCTTCTTGCTGTAGAAATGCAATCTCGCTCACGCTCTTCCAAGTGACAGCTTCCGAGGGTATCGAGAATGGTATAGCAGGAACGTTTCACAGTTGTTTCCAGCAGGTACTCCATTCGAAGCTCAACCGGATTACGGGTAGACCGAAGGGTCTTTGTGGATTATTTTAAACTGGAGTTGCTGGGGTCGCCGACAGGCGAATATGACGAAGAACCTTCAGTCATATAGTCCAGTCATCTTCTGAACTCTTAATAATAAATCACCCCCAAGGATTTCCTAATGAAATATAAATTCTAGAGGACTCTGACACTGATATATTACCCTTAAGATTGATGGGTTTCTGGGCTTCGTCCATCTTGTATTATTCCCAAAAATACGACGTTTCGGAAACAAGTCTGCTTCCCTCTTCAGCTGGAAGGAATGGCAGAAATCTACTTAGTCGGGTCTATTAGAAAGAGCTAATCTCAATCAATATTATTAATTCTAGACGATGGATGTCTGGAAACTCAGCAATCCTTGTTCATTTCATTGTATCTGTCACCCTGGCTGTGTTCAGCTCTTATGGCTCTCAGGACGTCAAGTGACCTGTATAATTTGTGACGTTCTGCGCTGTGTAGGAACCTAAACTACTCGCTTCATCCCTAATCCTTCTTGGGTGCATACGTTTTCCTGAGCTTGCAACTGAGATCAGTCTGCTAACGTGGGGAGCACGTCCCACCAACAGACAATTTCATTTCCTACCGAAATAAATAATGCTTGCGCCCAATTGTGAATCCGACTCCATAAATTCATATTTGTATTTTTACTGTACTTTCCTTAATTTAAAAAATAAAGGTGTGCTTATCCCTCCCGCGCCAAATTTGACTGCCTGATCCAATATTCATGAAACTTGGTATGTATGTGATGGCTCCTGATCCCATGTCGACGGCGTAGTTCATAAATCCCTCCCATCAATATGTCTGTCTGTAGGTCAATCTCACTATCGTTGCTAGGTAACGGCTCGGTTTTTTATGAGAACCTTGATCTCTTACATTAAGGGAAGAGCTTGAGGGTGTTTGGGAATAGAGTGCTGAGGTAAATACTTGATCCTAAGAGAGAGGAAGTAATAGAGCACTGAAAAAATGACAAACTTTGGAGCTTCATAATTTTTGCTGTTCTCCTTATATTATTAGAATTGTGAGACTAAAGAGGATGATATGGGGGGGGGGTATGTTACTCGTTTGAGGGAGAATAGAAATACTTAGAAGACGAGTACGAATGAGACAACTTGCGAAACCTAGGCTACACGAGGAGATAATTTCAAAAGAAGTCTCCAAGCAATAGGATGAGAGTACAGTGAACCATGGGTTGCTTAAAATACGGGTTGAAAAAGCACTGCCTTCTGAAGGACTGTTTTAGTTTTAGCTGGGTTCTCGTTTAGTTGGTAGGTTATCGACAAATTCCTGTGAATTCTTGTAAGTTCCGATTTTTTCTCTGGAATGAAAGAGTTAAATAATACGCACTGCCAAGAGAAACCTCTCTTTGTTTATTTCCTTTTATTCTTTACACAGTAAGGCCATTTACCATTTCACTGTATCATTCTCAAATTCGAAAACTTCAATGAAACTTACAGCTGGCTGTTGTGAATACACTAATGAGTATTGTTGTTACATAAGAAGCGATAAATTTATTTACTGTTTATTAGATTCTCAAGAAGATTCTGCTTAGGTGAGTTTATTATCCATACAGCTGTTTTTTCGACGCACTTGAAAAAGTCCGTGGCCCAATATATTCACAGTGATAACTAAATTATGTTCTATTGCATGGATTCGTCACGTGTGCACCTCCGAGTTCAGCCTACACGGAGGCGTCTATGTGTGGACGGAGCCCTTAGAGTTCAGGTGTACTTGAGAAACCTGTTGCTTCGTCTGAATAAAATTGTGTGCAAACTTTCGGTTCGCTGAGCGATACGGTTCATTGCTTTAATTGCAGTTCAGTATGCGATGAATTGAAGCCTGCAAGGGAGATACACGGTTCCAACTGAAAGGATTTTCAGTGAACTTGTCGAAACAGCCGAGGAAGACAATCAGAACATATACCAGGTTGTTGTTGAGTGTGAGCTCTTACGAGCTTTTGTGAAGTCATAAAAGATACACAGTCGATGTAGACGACCATATTAATAGCTACCTACTGGCTCGAAAATGGCGGTTCAAACTTAGGCACAGGAATGAGCTCTTCACTCTACTACTGAACGGAGACCAGCTCTGGGTGCTGGGGCATAGCGACCGGCACATGAAGGTAGATCATTCACCTTCGCCTAGTGCCGAGTCAGAACCTTCCTCACATACCTTTCTAGTGTATTCCTTAGTTCGGCATTGGAACAACTACACCCGTCTTCTGGCATGTGACGTTTGTAGCCTAAGTTTAGGGGGAATTTACACCGTCGCCGAAAAGGCGCGGATTCATAACCCAGAAGAAGTTAGTATTCTTACTAGTCACCTGCGCTTGAATCTCAAGACTCAAATTCTACCTTCTTCATGGTTATGCATTTCCGAAAGACGAGTTCGTGCTTTGTCGTCTGCTGGCCATGGACCAAATTACCGGATTAAGAGCTAAGTAAGGCTGTATAGTTGGTGTGCATTTGGTTCACAATATTCTTGCCCGGAATACAGGTTTATTTGCTTTCAATCAGTGACTTATGTTATAAGCAGGGTCAGTTACCTGTTCCAGTCAGTGGCGAGTGAGAATTAGTTACTCATAGATAATCACTGGTGCTCGCTTGCTGTGACATGCTGGTAGCTGAGGCCGGGAAACATTGGGGATAACCGCCGTTGGAAGCCGCTACCAAGGAACAGCTAGTGAAGACTGTAACAGAATGAGAAGACCAAGCGTGTGAAGGGTAGTAACGCTTTGTTTTCGTATAAGGGTGCAATAAATCTGATTACCAATCCAAACCCCGTCTATAGTCACTAAAATTGTGACAATATATGATTGTAATTTTTCGTATTTTCAAAATGTTTGTTTGCGTGAAACGTTTGAATTATGTAGGCACGTTTACGTTTACACATATTGTTTTGTTCTTTTCCCATCCTGATCTCCGTCCATCTGGCTAGGGGCAGCTACGAGGTGGGATCGTCGTGTTTGCAGGATGAGGTGAATGCCATGCCTAGGAAGGACCTGTGGTTTAACACAGGACCTGAAACTCGATTGAGGCTTCCTCTGTCCGTAGGTATATTATTAAGGTCATAGGGAGAGAAAGCGAAACTGTACCCGGCTGGTCCCAAACCCGAAACCTTCAGGCTTGAGTTTTATAACGAAATGTGACTCGAATATCCATAGGCACTTTAACGGCGTTGGTTATATGCAAGTGTGTATAACCGGGTGGTCCGGTCAAGTGAGTGCTCTCCTGCATATTTGAAGTACTGATGTAATGGCTTAAGTCTTATTTTTGTTGTTGTCGTTATTAACTGTTATTAAATACTTATTTTGGAGGTGCAGTCTCTTCTTACTAAAAGCTAAGCTTGGATACCCCATTCTGTATGGGGGGGGGGCACTGAGAACATAACAACGGAACCAGAAACAAAGGCAGCGACCGTCCCCCAAACTGTGGGGTAGAAAGGGGAGGAGCTGATAAAAGGTACAGGGTTTAAATCCGGAAACCATTCATGGCAACAGTTTCTGTAACTTTCTCAGCCCCTACAGGCTAAAAGTACTTCAAATAAGATACAAAAGTTCTTGACAATGGCGTCATTTATCATCCATCTTTTATTATCTCGACGTTTCGGAGACTGGACTGTGTCCCTACTTCCAGAGGGAGTCTAGTCTCCGAAACGCCGTTTTAAATAAGAACCAATCTGTAGGATGGATAATGCCGAGAAAATCAGTAATTGTGTTTAATATTGATTTGAATTGCGCCGTGCCACAGTTTTTGCAGTTCTGTATTTGCCTCTGTGCAGGCCGAGCTGGCAACAGCCTGACTACTGAGGTCAGATATGAATTAATTACATAAATCTGTTTTGAGCGCCGGTGTGTCGCAGGGGCGTGTCTAGGTCACTTCAGGACGCTACTCATCACTTGTTAAAAAAGTCACATAGTGTCAGTTTCCGGAAGGCTTCTGTACATCTAATGTGTTTGTTCCTGTCACGTCCATCACAGTGGCCCTGATGCAATGGGCACAGCCGTTGCTTCAACAGTAACCATCTCTACACTTTGCAATGTATTCATGTGTTTAGTTCATCTGGTATAGCGATGGCCTGGGTTCGATTCCCGGCACGGGCAACAGTTCTCAAAAGCGTTCATATCTGGTGACAGTTATTCATATGGTGACTGAACAAACAAGGCAAAAAAAAAGTCAAAACCATCCCTGTAACAGACCGTGGAGGCCCATAGGTTTGTGAGACGTCGAGACTCCCACATTTCCTACACAGTCGGGTCACACAGATGGCGGTGAGGTTGTCAGCCTTACACGCCGGCCGCCCTTCACGCACCAGGAAGATTCATGGTACTCATTTCTGTTAGAGGCTGAGTCAATCCAGGACCATAGTGCGGCTGGAAGGATTAGGTCAATTGAAAAATCCAATAACCTCATCGGGAATCTAACCCGCGACCTTCCAGCTTGTAGCATAGTGCCTCAACCAACTACGCTACCGCGTGACTCGAACGAACGGGGCATGAAGAATGAATAAGAAACGAATTTGGATAACTTCAACGGAAAAGAGAACTTGGTAGATGTAATTGAATGCGGGCGAATAATATTAAAAGTGAATTTAGAAGTTGTGAACGATCCTGACGTTCTGACAATTCTGTCCAGTGGCTGAATCTCGTGAAGACGGTGGCGAGTCGCCATCGCTTTTATGAAAGCGGGGGATCTTTTTATCAGCTGATCCAGATCCAACCCGTTGAAGCATAAAGTTCATGTAAATAATATTTAAGAATGCAGTTGCTACCTCACAGAAGGCACTCCGCTTCTCTGTTATGAAGATCAAACCGCTATTGCTGTATAAATTATTTACTTTTTCCTTACTAAACCCGTAGATAGGCCTGCACTCTTTTGTAAGAAGGCAAAATCATTCAATTTTACAGTAAATGATAGTAACCACTGCTCTATATAAGGGTTATAAGTGACCCTACAGAATGACGCTAATGCCAAATCACTATTCTTCCCCTTGGTTCCATAGCGGTGTTCTCTGCGTTCACAGAACAGCATAGGGAAACGCAAACACACATCGACTGTAAACTTTAATTGTTATATCTGGTGCAGTTAGCCTCAACATAAAGAAATTTGAGAAAGTTAATATACCATATTAAATTTATTTATTTTTGAAGTTCCTGTGATTAACTAGTTATGCTCCACCCCATGAAGACGCACAGGGGAGTGGAGATACAACTCCACCATTCTTGAACTCTGCACTAGATGGAAGTGAGTGGTCAGCTTCACGTCCCAGCCTCTTTAATCTTGGGGAAGTAACCACCGATACCCACTGAGAAGGAGACTGGGCGGGTGCCAGAGCCGGTCTGGACGCTGTGCAGTAGAGAAAAATCACTTGCCCCTGCCGGAAATCGAACCAGCCTGTACTCGCCGCTACACCAACTGAGCTATCCCGGCTCCACACAGTAACCAGTGTGCTTTTCAACTTTAAGAAACTTCCCACACCAAGCAGTGTAGCTTTGTTGCACTTCATAGCTTGAACGTATATCGTCGCGTTTTGCATTTGGATGCTATGCACTGTACAAATTTATTACGCAAGAAAAACTGCTCCTACATAATAAATCATACCTTGTATTAACAGCCTGCTCATTAGTGTTTTTGCTCGCTATAAAAACTAAATCAGGCTTAAACGTTGGAATGGCGAGACGTTAGCAAAAGCTAACAACATTAATTCACAGAAAGTTAATTCCTATTAGACAGAATTAAAATACCCTTCTTACTAATGAGCTTTCAATCCAGAATTGAGTTCATCAGACGGAGCGCAGTGTGCAATACTGACACAAGTAAAGGTTCCGAGTTCTCAGTTCAACTGTTTGCCTCATCTTCAAATACAAGGAGCTTCCAAAGGCAAGACGCCAGTGTGTACATAACCTGATTCCTGCGTTCCAAATGCACTCATTACAACTCTGAAACCGAAAGTCCACCAAAATGCATTTTTAGCAATTCCGTTCTTACCTCACAGAAAACATACTGCGTCCTCTTGGTTCTGAGGTTCTCACGGCAGTGACTACGAAGAGTACGGTCCTGTGGGTTCTAATGCAGATAAATACATGTAAGATATGCAGTTTTCAGCAAATTGGAATTTGTATAGTGCCAAGCAATTATCTTCTACACTATACAATATTATTATTCTCTTATGCTCTCTTTATATCATGCAACGAGATGGGAACGGGTATACTCCCTAATGCAGTGCACAAAGTAACGCATTCTGTGAAGTTCGTTAATTTTGCTTAAAAGTGAGGGTACTGGAACGGTAGCTAATGGAAGTCCCCCACATGGAATTTTAAAATATCTATGCGAGGATTTATAGGATACATGGGAAAACCCACTTACGACCTTACGTAAACCAGGTTTTATTATGGATCACTTAGCTGGAAATCGCAATTTCCCAGTAACGTTTCTAAGACCCCTAAATCGAATTTTAAGGGAATCTGTCCATCGATTTCGGGGCCACAGGCAGAAAAATATGACCTTCACACAAGTCGTTCCGTTCTTGCTATGCAGAGGAAATCAGTCCTTTGGTATGACAACCTTATTCATAAAATTTCGTCAAATAAAGCATGAAAAGACATCACTGTAGTAAGAAACTATATGGGCAGTGCCATAGCTCAAGCGGTTAGTCGCTGGCTTCCCATCGCGGCGGCCCGCGTTCGATCCCGGGTCTCGTCAAGTGAGATTTGTGGTGGACGAAGTTGCGCTGGGGTAGGTTTTCTCCGAGTATGTAGTAGTAGTAGTGAAGTAGTGTCCAATAAAGGGAACAGTGAACAACGTTGCACTTAGACGGCGCAAAACTCCTGAGTGAGATTTAATATGTCCTGCTAGACCTAAGAAATTATCACTGCTATGGACGACTTGAGTACTTTTTGAGATGAACTGCTTTATTAATTTTATGTGTAACCTAGAAACAAAGGCACACTGATTCTGTCTACAGATTTTCGTAATTCAGATTATGATAGTGAGGGGAAAGGCATTCATGTAGTTTTGAAGATAGCCACAACCGTTTTGGAAGAATCAGCTGCCTTCTTCCACAGATTATAAGTAAAACATTGAGGAAGCAGGTTGGTTCTGACCTACAGAAGTGCACGGCGTCACATTCCACGAGACCATGCGCCCAATCGGAATGTGCAGTGCCAAGAGAACACCTTAGCTTATTTCACTGATTAGTGAGATTGTGCTCATAAAATGTTGAGGAATAAAAGCCATAATGTGGAGTATAGCCGCGCTGCTAAGCAATGACTATGTAATTAGCGACCGTTACTAGGCAACGCCCGTAACATACACTCACACGACAATATAAAACTGTATTTTCTATGTGATCTGTGCCACGACCGTTCCTATGTAACGGCGTGGTAAACACCTATACAGCAATAGAGGCTGTGTTTTTGTGTGGTCCGTACCGAGGAGTCATCTTGAAGGCAATTGGGGCTACAATTAAGTTGCTGGATATTCGCCGGACAGTAACGGTGTGACCATGGAAGCTGAAGAATCTTCATTGTTAAGATTCGTCATCAGGAAATATCTGGTGAAAACACTGCAGAGGAATAGCCATTGTTGAGAGCTCTTCTCAAGTAACGACTATAGTGAAAGAAGGGAGAGAAGACTTAGTGTGGGGTGGTTTGCAGTGTTGAAATCAGCAATGGTGTTATAGTTACTGGTCAATAAATCTATTTACCAATCCAAATCCCGTCTATAGTTACTGATACACGTGACAGTATTGTACCAGCTGAATCGTTATATTATTATCATACACTTCTAAACTTCACTCTTTCTGCTAAACAATTTAATTCGAAGCTGTGTTCATATTGTCGCGTATCGCGGGGTATATCGCGACAAATAACTTCTCGATGTACTCGATGCAGCGAATTTTATTTCACACTCGCTCTTACAATCACCCAAATTACAATCTGACGATTACTGCTATCTGCAGTATCACAAATAGTACACTCCAAATGCCACAATACAACTGACTGGTTGCTGGCTAACTCGACGATAGGTCCAGGACTCGCTGACTGACTCAGNTACCGTAGTAACGCGAGCGTTACGTTATCGCCACGTACCGATGGGGAGGTAGGGGTCAACATGTCACAATATTGTTCGAGTGATGGGTAACTTCCTCTGGAATTAGATACAACTGATACGGGATTCGTGCCAATATTTGCAGGTCTCTGTGATTGCAGCGAGGCTTTCGCGTGGCATTACTAACATCTTTCTATTACGAAGATTACGTCTTACATTGAACATATTTCCATGTATATTTATGCATCGTGTAAACGCGTCTCATTTCATAACACCTTGTTTCCTCTGTGGTCTAGTGGTCATTGTTCCAGGCTACAGATCCAGAGGTCCGGGTTCGATTACTTTCCTTACCAGATTTTCTGATAAGTATTTGGTCTGGAACGGGGCCCACTCAGCCCCGTGAGGACAATTGAAGGGCTATTTCAAGGAAATAGCGGCTCCGGTCTAGAAAATCGAAATTAACGGCCTTAGGGATCCGTTGCGCTTACCACACGACACACACTATCCGCTAGAGTTGGCAGTAACTTCGCCGACAAGCGGAAGTCCCTCGGCCGGTGTGCTTCGCTTGAGGACTAAAACCACGGAGTTTGTTTTGTTTGTTTCGTGGTACATCACTCTAAATTCGCTACTTATGCAGCCATGTACAAGGGAGTGTTAAGACTAACATGGCACACACCTCATTTCGTGTGGGGTGCTAGAACCATAACACGAAACAGTGCGTTAAAAATCGGGCAGTTTACATTAAATGAATATTTATCTGTCGTTCATTATCTGAGACATCGTCCCAGTTGATGTGTTCACCTCTGTTTACTCCCTCAGTATGAACAGGACCGTGACGAAACTTCATGAATAGCGGTATCAGACTTGGTTCATTTTAACATAACCTTGTCATTAATTCCTGCAGCCGAGGTAAGTTTCCAACTTTTCGTCTCTTAAGACGATATTAATCTTCGTTCCCGCATTCTAGCGCAACTTCTTGCTTTCTATCTTTTTTTTTCATAGCTCTTTGATGCAAGCCAGTCCCCTGATACCTGTAAGTCCTCGTCACAAAGCTTATGTCTTATTTGAACCCTCTGAGTAACGAGCTAACTTTCTGTTTATTTACGTAATTATGTGAGCGACATAAAAATTTGGAAGTTATTATCTCAAGTAAAAATTCTTTTCGCGGCTCACAATAGCCGCGTAGTCTAATGCATGAACAGCTTTCGGACGCTGGGATCGTGGGTTCGAGTCCCAATTAAGGCACGGATGTTGTGTGTATATATGTGTTTATTCTGTGTTTAGGTATCGGCCTTGAGACGGGCTGATCACCCGTCCAAGGATTCCTGCCGCCTGTGAAAAATGATTGCGGAACTGAATAAGAAGCCAGGGCCCTCAATGGGCTGCAAGAGCCATTGAAAAAAAAAATTACTGCGATGCTTTCGCTCATGCCGGAGATAGAGACGCCAGCGAAATGTTTTCTTCCCCGAATTGACGCTGTTGTGTCTCCGGTAAAATTCTGTACAAATAACTGCCTAAGTAAAAGCATTGACGGAGTAACCAACTCGTTCTGTGTCTCTGTAACGGTCTGACGACTAAATCACGCCACGAAGGCGATAATTCGATAAGCTAGTTATCGCCTTCGCTGCGCAATGTTTCGGAGGAACCTGTCACATTGAAACTTTGATGCCTGTCTCCACAACTGCACGCTGTCACATCTCAGAATATAATGAATCTCATACTCACATCTTGCAGTTACATACGTAGACAGAAAAGGCGAAGACAAAGCTTCAGAAATGAATATAATACGTCACTTTTCGAACTGCACATTACTTTCATGTATTCGTGATGTAATTGTTCTTACTAACAGTCCGGCTAACCGAGCTTCTGTGTTTTCCTTCATGTTATTTATGTTTTGGCCCAATACATTAACATCGGCATGAAAAGCTGAAATATCCCATTATATTTCAGCCGATTCCGAAGTCCTTAGGCTTCAATGTATAATAACTCACGGTTGAAAAATAATGAGGACAAACATCTGCATATTTTGGGCGATTCTGAATTGGAGATTCATTAGATAAATATTTGCTTGCACTGTTTTGCTATACGTTTCGTCTGTATACATTCTGATTATATCTAATTCAACGGGAATATTATAGTGTGCCTCTCTCATAGCTACTGTCTGTGTACGGCTGATGTCATGTTTCACAGTCTTCCCGTTCTCCTTTCAGTATCTAGTGAATGCATAATATCAGAGTAGTTTCAATGCGTTCGTCTACACACAGAGCTGAATTTATGGAAAGACATGGAACATGGGAACTACACTGACCATTAACGTATTTCAGGTTGGGGCCAGACTCCTAGGCTGGAGCTATCGGGTCAGTAGCAAGAGGCAATGTTACTGCTTCGTGCACATGTTATGAACCGTCAGGTCCTGCCATGCCTGGCCTCAACACTGCAACAGGAAGCTGCAACTGACGTAACTTTGCAACAAATACGTACGCCAGCACAGCTCTGGGAGACAGTTTCGGCGTCTGGGTTTGATAATATAAAAACTCTGAAAAATTTCGCATATGGTTCTTCGAAAATATTCATTTGTGAGACCGGGAAAGAAAAGGACGAACAACATTGTGATGTATTCTTGAGCAGGGAGTTGTGTGGATGATAGGTGGGTAGAAGTCGGAAAAAGCGAGCTTTATTATACGGACCAGGATTAGAGACCGGGCCTCTAGTTAACGCATGAGGAGACGATAGGTGACACATGGCAAGAATTGGCGAGACAGTGGTTGCCAAATCCACTGCGCATTGTGTTGAGAACGGCCTGGCCCAAAAGAAAGGAGGAAGCGGAGACTGTGTTGAACATTCGTCTTATTTTCAGTGCAGTGTTAATCTGTGTCGACATTAGGTCACGAGCTGACAGACACAAGATGCAAGTCACGAAAACCGAGCGCTGTAATATTGTCACATGTTTGAGTGACTATAGACGGGGTTTGGATTTACTGGAAACTTATACATACAACTCGTGACAACAAGTAACTATAACAGCCTCACTGGTTTACACATTCTAAATCACTGTAATCGCAGCACACAAATTATTCTGTCTTCACTAGCCCTTTCCTGGTAACGGATTCCCACAGTCTTATGCTTATGTCCTTACCGTCTGGCAAATATCCCACTACACGTCTAAGCTCAAGTCAAAGTCACATTGAGACTGACGGTCAGTCAGGCAGTCAGTCTTGGTGTCAAGCCCCATCTGGGGCTCATGACCAGATATTTATTACTGTTTGACAGTTACAGTATTTATTACTGTTTGGCAGTTTTGTTTATATGGGGCGCCTTCTCTGACGAGAGGACAGGTCTGTCTTACATTTTGGCCTATTTCTAGTAGCTTATGCTACAGCGGCAATCTAGAAACTTGAACCGTCATGTGCTTGACCGCCGCCAAGTTTAAGCCTCTTATACCTTCCATGCCGGGCTTCGCCTTTTCCAGTATTGCGAACATTTTCGTTATACTGATTTTGCATGACGTATGCTTGTTGCCTGCATAATTTTGTTATATAATATATGTATATTCCGCCTAAGCTGAAGTCTAAGTCACATAGCGACTGACGGTCAGTCAGTCAGTCAGTCAGTAGGTCTTGGCGTCAAGCCCCATCTGGGGCTCATAACCAGATATTTATTACTGTTTGACAATTACGGTCTTGTTTTTGTGGGGCGCCCTCTCCGACGAGAGGACAGATCTGTCTTTTATATATGCTGCTGGTCCTTGCCAGCGCAGTCTTCCTCAGGTCCGAGTCACTTGGGACTCCCGATCACATTTTACTGTCTCAGATTTGAGACTTCCATTTTCGTCGCCTCCTACGACTGGCAGGGTCAGACTTATAACCCCTCGGCACGGACCGCGTGATAAACACCACTCATCATTGTTACATCCACTGTTGCGTACGCAACCATCGGCGCACACTGCGAAGAAAACGCCGCTTTCCAGCCAGTCCATTACCGCACAGGCCGCTACCTAGCAACGGCTCTTGACTCGTTGTTTGTCTCGCGGTCGTTGCCTAGCAACGGGTCTGTATTTAGTGCGAACGAGTTATTATTGTACCAGTTTAGAGGAAGAGTGATGAAAGTGGTAATAATCGTGGGATAACACTCCTATCAGCCTCATGCAATATTGTATCCAAGGTCCGTCTCTCAAAATTAAATCTGTATGTAGGCGAAATTATTCGGGATCATCAGTGTGGGTTTACACGTAACAGTTCAACTACTGATCACATCCATTTTAATTCATCAGATACCGGAGTAAAAATTGGAATACAATAAGACAGTACATCAGCTACTCATTACAATTCAAGAAGACACATGATTCAGTTAAGGGGGAAGTATTGCACGAAAATTACATTGAGTTTTGGGTACCCATGAAACTGGTTTGGCTGAATAAAATGTGTTTAAATGAAACGTATAGTAAAGGCCGTATAGATAAACATTTGTCTGAGAAGTTTCCTATGCAAAATGGTCTAAAACAAGATTTTTTGTCACCATTATTTTCAGCTTTGATCTGGAATATGCCATTAGGAAGGTCCAGGGAAACCAGGAGAGACTGAAATTAAATGGGATACATCAGCTGCTGGTCTATGCTGATGATGTGAATCTACTGGGTGATAACATAGATACCTTAAAGGAAAACACACAAACTTTAATTGGTGATAGTAAGGAGGTTGGTCTAGAAGTAAGCGCAGAGAAAACGAATTGTATATAGCTGTCTCGTCACCAAAATGCAGGGCAGAATTCTAACATAAGCATAGCTAACAGATGCTTTGTAAATGTGCATTGTTCAGATATTGGGAACCACAATAACAAATCAAAATTTGATTTGGGAGTAAATTAAGAGGAGATTGAGTTCGGGTAATTCAATTCAGAACCTTTTGTCTTCCTCGTCTTCTGTCTAAAAATTTAAGCATTAGAATACTCAAGTCTATAATTTTCCCGGTATGGGTGTGAAACTTGGTCTCTGATATTAATGGAGGAGCATAGACTGAGGGTGTTTGAGAACAGGGTGTTGAGGAGAATATTCGTACCGAAGAGAGTTGGACTGCTTGGAGGTTGGAGAAAACTGCATAATGAAGAGCTTCATAACTTGTACTCTTCTCCGAGTACAATTAGAATAATCAAATCGATGATGAAATTGGCAGGACATGTAGCACGAAAGGGGGTAGTCTATGACTGGAAATAGCATATTGGTGCGAAAGCCAGAAGGAAAGAGACCATAAGGAAGTCCAAGACTTAGGTAAGAGGATAATATTAAATATAATCTTAGGTAGGATAGGGTGGTATGGACTGGATTGATTTGACTCAGGGTAGGGATCAGTGGAGGGCTGTTGTGAACACGGTAATGAACCTTCAGCGACTTCTCAAGAAGGGTTCAGGTCCATTAAGTTAGGTAGGACAAGATCGCTTCCTTCCACGTAATTTTTTTCCTTGGCACTACAGCCCCAGTGGGCCTAGGCCTACCTCCATGAACTTCTCCGTTCACTTCGGTTTTTCTAGATCTTACACATTCGGTAGGACTCCTTGGGCGGGTGATCAGCTCGTCGCAAGGCCTCTACCTGTACACAAACACAGAAAAACGCACACACACAAACTAAACATCCATGCCCTGAGTGGGATTCGAACCCACGATCCCGGTTTCCAAGCGAGCGAAGACAGTACATGCGTTAGACCGCTCGGCTACCGTGACCGGCCTTCCACACCATTTCCTCTTGATAATTCACTGCATGTCTTTCAGTTCGACGCTGTAACTTGACCGATTGAAAGCATCGTTATATGAGCGAGTGCAGCAGGGCTATCTATGTACCTATGCATTTTACTTTCACTTCGCATCTCAGTTGCTACAGTTACGAGATAGGGTGACGAAGTTGCGCAAGATAAGAATGACACCCCGCAGAACCAATCCTGCCCTAGTGTGTGTCCCTCTCGACACAGCCATAACGAAAACTCGTCACGGCGAATTGCGTTGACCTTGTCGTTTTCCCCAATAGCCGCCATTTTTATTTTATGACCTCAGACGGCCGATGTAGTTTCCTCAGTTCATGTTCCAAGTCCGTATTCGACCTGTGTGGCTGCTCTGTATTCAGATCATTCTGTCGGGGCGGAGGGGTGTGAGGGCTGGTCTGAGTGCACGTCCCCATTCTAGGAACTTTGAGAAACTCATATAGCAGAAACATTAAGTTGCATTGCTCGGAGAATCAGCAAATGTACGAAGTTTACTCGCATCACGACTACAGGAACAGCAAGAAACTCATGCAGCTTCTATGATAAATTCATTACATGTAGAATGAACAGATGTATCGACGTCAGTTGATTTCCAACGGTCTACATGGTATTATAGCCTTGAAGATTCCAGTGCCCATAACTATGCTTGTGAGAACCTCTGATTCAACGCAGATATACCAACCATTCCAGTGAGCCCGTGACATCTCTCTAGATGCCCCTATAATCTCATTGAGCTTAGATTTAAAGTTACTTTACAGAAGGAATAGTTTTTCTTTTTTAAGTTTCTTGGGGTGGTGTGAGACTGAGTACACTTGGTACGTCGGCTGCTAACTGGACTATTGCACCAGCTCCGGACGATAGATGGTGTGTGTGGAGCAGTCGGTGGAATGAGAATTGGCAAGGGAAACCGAAGCTCTCGGAGAAAATGTGCCCCAGTGAGACTTTATCCACCACAAATCATATGATCTGACCCGGGCTCGAACCCGGGCCACCGCTGTGGGAATCCGGCGATTAACCTCCTGAGCTACGGCACGGCCTCACAGAAGGAATAGACTGACATGCGAAACATTACCGGAATTACCGAGACAGAGGCGCGTCCCAACTTCAGAGAAACTGAGAATGTCATCTGGCATGTATGTTGTACTACATTGTGAGGAGAATTAGCACGTAATGACGTGTGCAGCGTTACCAGCAGAGTACGCGCAGCCTCATCTTAGAAACTTCCAGAAAGTCATTTAATTTCGATTTTAATTTATGTTGCGGGAAGAATTTATAGATAATGCGAAATTTTACCAACGTTGTCAAGGTAGAACGCAAGTCTCCAATCTAGAAACTTCTAGAACTGCGCATAGATTAGAGTTGGTTACATTACGTAGAGAACCAGCACATTTATGAAATATTTGCAGTACAGTGTCAGTACGGCAGGTGCGTTGTCTCTCTTATAGCTGAAATGATATGTTACGTTACAGGGAGAAACAAAAGTTCCACAAATTGTAACCAGTGTTAGCCATTTCTGGGCAAAGGACTTTAGGCAGTGTTAAGCTTTTTATAAAGATTAACAGAAACAAAAGTTTCCACGGCGGCGAGTATTGAGATTAGTTTTTTTCTGAGATATGATTCCTCATGTTATGGAAAATGTGCAAGATGAAATGGTGTCACTTCCCAGAAGAGAGTAGGATTTGGAAGTGGTGTTCATTTTCAGAAAATATTTTCTCTTCTATTTGCAAGTGAAGCTTTAATTTTATATTGCGTTCCAAAATAACTTCTGTAACTATCGCCGTTACCAAACATAACCATGAGCTATCCCTGTAGCAGGCCGTGAAGGCCCATAGGGGTGTGAGACGTCGAGGCTCTCACATCTTCTAGACAGACAGTCGGCTCACGGATGGCGGTAAGGTTATCAGCCTTACGCGCCCTCCGCCCTTTGCCCCCCAGGAAGATTCCTGGTACTCATTTCTGTTAGAGGCTGAGTCGACCCCAGGGCCATATAGCGGCTAGAAGTATTAAGTCAATTGAAAAATCTGATGGCCCATCGGAATTCGATCCCGCAACCTTCCGGCTTGTAGCATAGTGCCATAATCAACTTCGCTACCGCGTTTCCGGAACCTAACATGAGAGTTGCGACATGAAAGTAAATAAACTCTCTGTAGGAATAATATGTATAAGGTAAGAATTCGGGCGCGTACCCTCCCCTTTATGTTCATCTAGAAAACCGCAACACTTGAAAAAAAAATATATATAGTATAAACTATGGGTTTTAGTCTTTTTACAGCATTTATACAAACATTTTTTCTCCGTCAAATATTTGGTGAGTTAACATAGAGATCTCCGCAGAAACTCGTGTAGGTCTTGAAGTAAAGAACCTGTTAATTTTGTCCAATTTTAACCCAAACAGCGATACATAAACACATGTTAGTAAAACTCCACTATGTAACATTCAATTTAAATAATTTCTACTGGTCTCCAGCTATCACACTCGGACAGGCAGAGAAGAGAGACACGGCCAAGACAGAATTTTCGCTGCGAAAGCTCCACAAATCAAGAGGTGCACTGGAAACATCCCGCGCTGTATTCACCAGTGCTTCTATAAATCACGTGACACAAACGGGATACAGATCCCATCTCTTTACCTCTGTCTGTTACAAGTGCCGCTGCCTTCACTCCATTTTGTGCTAAAAGTGATAACAATTTTGCTGACTGCAGAGTACCTTATCCACGCAGTTACGTCCCCTGCGGGCTATAACAATACGAGGCCACCTGCTTCAGCTTTATGCAGCTCATAATATCCCCGTTATGTCTGTCTGAAGTAGGGTGCTCCAAAGGCGCCTAGTTTTGAGCTTTGAATTCGATGCCCACGAGAGGTTGGCCCCTTGAAGTAGGAAATTGGGAGAAAAATGTCGTCCAGACATACAAAGCCCACAGTATGTGAATTGTCCGTCATATTTATCCGATTGTACCCCGAATTTAAATAAATATGTATGTATGTATACACATATTGTAATAAAGGTCCACAATATAAATTTTCATGATAATCCGTCAATGGTTCTCGAGTTAACTGCCGAGAGAGGGGCTGGGATAAATAGACGTGGAGCAGTTAATGAGCCGTCCAGCTCTGGAACCAGCCACCTACCTGCAGATGCCTTAGGGACTCTCCTGTAAATCAAGTAATTTTAGGAAAAGGGTTAGGAAAGTAGTGGGGGAAATCATCCGAAAATGCAGTGAAGTGAAGTGAAGTGAAGTGAAGTGAAGCGAAGTAAATTGTGGTGAGGACGTGAAGGGTACGCAAGTGTAGTGAAGTGGAATGAAGTGAAGGCCATGGTGAAATGTTAGTGCATCTGAACATGATATTACGTATTTCATTAGTGTTACTGTTTAGTGTTGAGTATGCTTATTTTATTAATATTAATTTATTTAATTGAAGTTGTAATTGTATATGTTGTAGTTGTAATTATATTTGAATTGTATTCATTGTGTGTAGTGTGACTTTTATTGTTTGCGTAGTTTTGTATGTAGTGTTTTGTTTGAGTGTGGTGTGTTATTTGTGTGTTGTCTCTTATTGTAGTATCACTGCCACTGGGTAAAAACCTATTTTTAGTTTAAATAAAATAATAATAGTAATTTTTCGCGAAAATTTTTGTTCCTAGAGGGAACTGAAACCAGGTCTTTGTGAACGTTGCAGATAACTTGGTATTCTGAGTTGTCCCATCTCGAGATTTTAGGTTTACAGAATCCTGTAATAAATAAATAATTTTACACACCATCAGCAGGTCAGCTGTCCCGTACAAATATATAATGATTCGTACGCTATCAGAGACATTCAGTCGTAAGATATTGCCGACGGCCAAACAGTGCTCAACTGAGCATAACGATACGCAGTAGTCAATTGCGCACACCTGTCATAATGTACACTCCCAACCTAACATTAGAATAAATTACCGAGCTTCGCCCCTTCCAGGGTATAGATGGATGCGCAGTAGTCTACTGCGCAAACCAAACCTAACGTAACCTAACCTAACATCAGCGAATGGTACCCCTGAGTAACAGGTTGATGCGCAGTAGTTCATTGCGCACACCTAAGAGTGACGTCATTTACGAAGCTGCTATTTAACGGAAAGTAATATAGGACTGTCGTAACGTGGAATATAAATCGAAATATGACGTTTTGTATAAAATTGGGCGTGTTGACTGTTTTTCCACCCATAATAATAATCTATAATCTTATATTCCGAGATTATATTGCTTCGTGATAGCTTAGATTATGTCGAAAACGCCGCTCCCAACTCACGAGTTTGCTCATCCCCCACGGTGATACAAATGATTACTGAATATCACATATTATGGCATTATGCTGTCCTCCAATGGCATAACGTTATGACGGAAAATCTTTATTATCATTGAAATCGTCTCCTTCTTTCTCGTGGATTTAAACTCGACCAATTCAGTGACTGCTTGGCATTTTTTTCGCCCGAATTTCCCTTCCTGGATAGGAAGTAGAATAATATAATGCAGGAAAATAGGTAAAAAAATAGGGTGAAAAATTACCGTCCTGCAATCGAACTGATAATGGAATGTTTCTGTTTCAGTCATGTTAAGAGGTTGGCTGCCCTGTCATTGTGACCTAAATATCCGGTTTACAGAATCAAGGTACGTTTCTTTCCTGGTATGAAGAGGTGCTTATAACTAATAAGACGGTGTATGTGTGTATGTTTATATAGATACATATACATGTTCTGAATAATTATCTGCCTGAACGTATATCTAAAAAGATTCAATGAGATAATGCAAATGGTAGGCGATGTGTGTATTATCCTGGACCGAGTAATGGCGAGTGCACGAAATTTTACAAACATGTGTTTCCTCTGTTCCACAACGAAATCGAAGTTTTTCCCTCTGAACCATGAAACTGAAGTATGTATGAAGGAAGAATACACCATAACGTACATTAATTGATTTAACGAAAGTAAGTGCATATTAGAATAGTGGGTGTGTAGTGAAAGACAGTGTGTCTTTGGGGTTATTCTTCCAATATTATTAATCTCGTGTGAAGTATGTACAGTGATTTGTAGAAAATGTGTTTCATTGGTTATATGGATAGAGAGTGAATTAGATTTTATGAGTGCATATTTGTTATGACAGAAAACGGTGTAGTTTTGGTATGTAGCCTCTGAATATTACACGTGTGACTAGGTTATTAGTCAGAATGATATACTCTTTTTACATTAATATAAGTACTTGTAAGAAGAGAGTGCAAAGTGAATTTCTAGTTCCCATTGAAGAAGTTATTTTCTGAATTTTTGGTCCGTCAATGCAGAGGGATTGATTTGTACCCCACTCATAGGGCAAACCACCAACACGTTGATTACAAAATTCTGATAGGCGTCAACTTTTCAATTTACATAATTTACAATTATATTCCCATCAGAATTTACACCAGCTATTAATATGGAATGCACTTATGGTTCCAACAGTATTGTGTTGAATGAAGAGGGTTGAGTTAGATGGGCCCTTATATCGGTCTAGTACAATTACATTTTGTGGAGAGAGATCAATTAAGGGTCCGTTTGAAAAAGAATTATTGATGTGTATTGCGTGCCATAATCATTATCAGCCGGTCAGTTTATACTGTGAGCAGTACTCGCCGCATTCACTCGGAGACCGGTTTGTCTCCATGTTTGTTTTCTTGGCAGACGACGTGGACCTAGAAAATGTTAGATTTGTGTATTTGTGGTTTATTGCACAAGGCTGATAGCAGTTAGAGATCAGTAGTCTGCATCTGAGAGAACGGTAGGATGATCAGTGAAATTAAGTGGAACTGATGTAAACTGTTGGGTCCCAATTCGACGCTCCGTTGCGGTACTTCTCCTTGACGGACTGAGCAGAAACCACTGAAATCCTCAGCCACTGGTACCACGGCAGAGATTAAATTCCGTCGCCTCCAGAATACAAATCAGAAGCGTTTCTAAGTACTGTCTTCTGTGATATAACGCCTTGTAGTCAGTTGAAAGTCAACGGACGTTTCGGAAGAACATCGCCTCCATCTCCAGGGTCGAAGAATAAGCCGAACAAGAAACTAACATGAAAGCAGGTGGCAAACAGGGCTCTAGCAACGTTGTAAATTTCGTAACACGGATAATATGTCTCGACGTTTTTCCCTTCTGCCATTACGTTCTGAGGGAGCGAAATTTACTTAAAATTTTTGTAAAGGGGAGATGAATGACGATAGAGCGGACATTTAGAATGAATGGCAACGGGTTATGGAATAAAGGAGAGAAGAAAGTAAAGGCACGAAAGGATGAAGGGAACTACAACAGTGGGGCGACGGATGGATATATGGAACATATTATTTTCCCCTGTAGTCTAAACTTGCTCACTCGCGACGCGCTGTCCTGAGTTTTAATTAGAATTAACCCCGTTCTTTGCTGAAAAAGCCGAGATAACTCCACTGCAGTTGCATTCCCCATCCCTGCTAACTGTACTTAAAACAGATACCCTATTACAGCTCGTCATTCTATGCAAAAATGCGTCTTGTACTTGGTAAAACCTGCCAAAGTACTATTTCCTATGCATATGTGCACTGGATTCAGTGTAAAGGTGCAACTATATTTGTAAGGCTTCAATGCGCAAGCGCTAAAAGTTAATGGTCGCCCAATTTCCGCATGTGTTACTGCGGGCTTATCAGTTTATTGACGTTTAACATATAATGGTGCAAATAAACCATATTTAATCTGCGAGCAATAACACTTTTCTTTACATATAAAATCAAGAGGCTTCCCGTTGAATTCTGGAAGGAAATTGCGCAATACTGAAGCCACGATATAATGATACGTAGCGTCGTCTGCCTTCGACGTAGGAAGCAACAATTCGGACGGAAAAACGTAGCATTCTGTCAGATCTTCAGTTCAACTCCAGTCATCGAGGTGTGCAGTCCCAAGCTTTTGAGCGATCAGCGCACACATCAGTATGTCCAGCGGGACAGAGCCTGCGCATAAAATACAGTTGGCGGTCCGGCTTTACTGCGCGTGACTGTCGTCCAGCGCTGTTTATAAGCGGAAACTGCTGACGTCACTGTTGGCCAATTTTTTTTTTGTTCTTTTTGATGGAGTGCGAGGGATGTTAGCCCTGATACGAATGATCGTTAAACAGTAGGCAGACTATTTTTTTTTTAATTCTCTTAGAAGGGGGTTGAGTCCAACTGGGTCCACTCACACGGCGGCCACTGATTGGCCTATTGTAGCATGCTCCTGGTGAGTATGTTGATGGAGAATTTGGTGGAATTAAGATTGGTAGGGGAAACCGAAGCACTCGGAGAAATCTCGCCCCAGCACCACTTTGTCCACCACAAATCCCACTTGACCAGACCCGGGATCGAACCCGGGCCGCCGCGGTGGGAAGACAGAGACTAACCGCTTGAGCTATGGCGCGCCCTTAGGCAGACTATACTAGTAACAATACGTTTAAAACTTAGGATACATGCCAGCCTACCTTCTACATTAACTGGATTAATTGATTTGTAATCGTAGCGGGCGTAAGGTGGTTGGCAGGCGTGTGACGGAAGTATTGCAGCCCTTTCATTGGTGGTTACTTAGAAGATTTTATTAATAGTGTGACATGTTGAGCTATGGATGACGCCCCTCCCCCACCCCCGCCAGCCGTGATGCGCCGAGCGAAGCCGAAGTGAGCCGAAGTTAGCCGAGTCCTAGCATCCTGGTCGCTATGCAAAGCGAGTCAACAGCGATGACGTCACCAAGGGCAGCACGGGTAAACAGGATTGCGAGAGACGACGGTGGTAACAGCGGTTACTACCGCTAGCGTTACTAGCAACACAGCGCCAGGCAACAAGGGTGCTTATTACGTGGCCGTTTTCTGTATTGTCCGATCGAGGCTACATGAGGCGCAGAGAAGGCTATTCACAGTCAGTCCTGGAGCTACCTCCGAGTGAGTCCTCGAGCTACCTCCGAGTTAGTTCCGAGTTAGCCAGCAACCAGTCAGTTGTATTCTGGCATTTGGAGTGTACTAATTGTGATACTGCAGATAGCAGTAATCGTAAATCTGTAATTTGGGTGATTGTAAGTGCGAATGTGAAATAAAATTCGCTACATCAAATACCTCGTGAAGTTATTTGTCGCGTTATACGCCCAATACGCGACAATATTATAATTACTAACATCGAAGTCTGTGACTTTTGTGCAAATATTGCAAATGGAATTACATGTACTTACGTAAGAGTATATGTATGAGGTGGGGCACGCAGTAGTGTAGTTGGTTGAGGCACTATGCTCCAAGCCGGAAGGTCGCGGATTCGAATCCCGATGAGGTCACTGGACTTTTTAATTGACCTAATCCTTCCAGGCGCGCTATAGCTCTGGGGTCAACGAAGCCTCTAACAGAAATGAGTACCAGGAATATTCCTGTGGGCAAAGAGTGGTCGACGCATAAGGCTGACAACCTCACCGCCATCTGTGAGCCGCTTGTCTAGAAAATGTGAAAGCCTCGACGTCTCACAACCCAATGGGCCTTCACGGCCTGTTACAGGGACAGCTTAAACTTTACCTTTTTATATGTATGAAGTTTCATCTATCGGATTAATATTTAGCGGAACGGAGTTCGATTCTCGGTTTAAGCGTCGTTCTATTCGGTCCTTTCCGTAAGTGTGTGAGATAATAGTGTAATTGAGACGAAGCGTGTGTTCGTATGTATGTCTCATGCCGAAACTACTTACGAATTTATATGAAATTTGATAATGGGGTTCTGTAACGTTTGTGCTGTGGTCTTACGCGTCATGCCACCATAACTATGCCGGTGTTAGTACTTCCTTTCCGGCTGTTGTTCGGCCCAAGTCTTAACCTTGAGTACGACCACCTTTACTGATGTTTCGTCGTTGTTTTCCTGGGTCCCTCCAAGGAAACCTTCGGATATTACAATAAATATGGCCACAGGCTCTTCCTTCCTTTTTACTCTCGGTTATTATTCAGTAATTTTCCTATCCTTTAGTGCTGCATAATGGTAACACAGTGCACCGATAAATCTCTGCAAGACCTGGTTGAATTTAATACTAATTCTGTCGATAGATGGATCTGAGAACTGTAGTCTCTCTGTCGTCATTTTCATGAAGAATTATTCCTTAGAAGAACATCCTGAAGGGTTTTATTTGCGTTATTTTCATACTGGAAGATATTGTCGTGTTTTAGGGGTGTGTGACTGTTAGACGGGGTTTGGAATCGATGATAGATTTGTTGCATTTATAACTGAACTCATAACTACAGATAATACAGCGCTTTCGCTGATCTACACTCTCTGCAGTTCACCGTTACACACACACAGACACTAGGGTTTCTCTGTCTTCACTAGTCGTCTCCTGGCAACGGATTTAAACAGTCAACACATGAAGTTTTCTTGTCACATCCGCACTCTTGCAACTCAGTTGCCATCTCTTCTCAGTCATCTTCACTCCCACAAATATTAATCAGCTGGCCTGGGATCCTCGTTATATATCCGCGGGTCGGCCCCAACATAAAACACCGTTTCCATCTTTATAATTTAACCTACGTAGATTGTTGCTTGCATATTCGTTGCCGCGGGAACTTGTTTAATGATTCGTCTGGCTCAGCTATTCCGGCTTTCAGGCGTCATGTGAACATGATTAAATTGTTAGTATGCGGAACACCTAATTAAAAAATAGTAATATATAAGTAAGTATATAAACAAACAAGTAAATGAGATGTCATTTTTTTATGCAGCAAGTATCTAAATTGTGTTCAGTTCCTTCTTCCTCCATCTTGAAGAATATATCAGTATATGAAGTAACGTGGCGTCCGCAGGCAGGAACTAGATTGTTGCCCTGAAGGTGCAAGACCAAATAAAAAAATTAACTCCCGTTTTTCAGTAACACGTTGAAAGCCAGCGTCACCACAGACCACAGAAAACAAATTACCCATTCCCGTCAATCTTACGGTAAAACAAACAGTGGTGTGGACACTCGGTGGTGGTCCTCATGATTTCATACCTCTCATGTGAACAAGACCGAATAATGGCTGTTTGCAACCACTGACAAATAAAAAAAAAATAAACACATGTTTTTATATTTAAAAGTTGCGTGAAAGATACTAAAATTATGTTTTCATCTCAAACTAGATTAAAGAAATTAGGCAATGTATTCGCGTTTCATAAGGGGGCACGCGGTAGCGTAGTTGGTTGAGGCACTATGCTAAAAGCCGGAAGGTTGCGGGTTCGTTTCCCGATGAGGTCATTGTCTTTTTTTTAATTTACCTAATCCTTCCAGCCGCACTATGGCCCTGGAGTAGACTCAGCCTCTAACAGAGAAGAGAAACATGAATCTTCCTCTGGGGTAAAGGGCGGCCGGCACTTAAGGCTGACAGTCTTACCGCCATCTGTGAGCCGATTGTCTAGANTGACCTTTTACGCAGTCGGTAGGACTCCTTGGACTGGGGAACAGCCCGTCGTAAGGCCTACACACAGAACAACACAAACACAGGATAAACGCACATAGACATCCATGCCTTGAGTGAGATTCGAACCCACNTACGTCTCACAACCCCATGGGCCTCCACGGCCTGTTACGGACGTAGTTTTAACTTACCTTACAGGTATCATAACAATTCAAACAGTTTAGTTGTGGTACTGCCTGTGATTTTTCAATTCGTGAATATGTACTAGGCATAAACTTTTTGTCACGCTTCTATATGTATAGTATAAATTCCGTCGTAAATGTAACACTTTATTGTAGTTCTTGTCCCCCTTCTTTCACACTACATGTTTCGGCCGCAACCGGCCGTCATCAGGTGTATTCCACTTCACGTAGCTGTCACACTGCACTCAGTATTATCTATGTTGCTACAAAGATCTTTGTAGCAACTGAAAACGAGATCGAGTCACATTCTTCGGTGCTGTTACAAGTTAAAAAAAAACACCTTTTACGTTCACGACATGTCTGTTTGTCTGAAACGTATTATAAGCATTTAAACTGCTGGACAAACTGAATTATAATTCGATGTGACAGTTTCACTCAGGTTTGTCGGGCAGTTCTGATGCAAAGCCATATTGATCCATAATGAAACCTGGCTCACATAGGCCATGAATGAAATGTCCATATCTCGTAAATGTTTTCACTGAGTATCTTGATATTCGAGTCTTGCGGAAAGCTGTCGGGAAAATCATATTTTCAGCCGTACTGATCAAAATAAGGAGCCGGGATAGCGTAGTCGTCATAGCGACTGGCTACGGGCTGGACGACCGAGGAGGTCGGAGTTCGAATCCCGGTAGAGTCAAGAACTTTCTCTTCTTCACGTCGTCCAGACCTGCTCTGGGGTCCATCCAACCCCATATCCAATGGGTACCGAGGACTCGTTCCTCGGGGGTAACCCGGCCGGGGCGTGAAGCTGACCACTTACCTCCAACTATTGCCGAGGTCAAGAAAATGTGGATCTATATGTCCACTCCCTCATACGCCTTCATGGCATAGTGCTTCATAAGTTAAGCACAGGTACTATTTTACCTTTTATTGTTCAAAATAAAATCTGGCTTTCGTGAGGCCATAAATGGAATTTTTCATGCATCCCATATAAACTCTTCAATGGTTTTCGCAGAAATTCAGTAGGGCAGACTCTGACCGGTTTGATCATCACCGTTCCCACTTTTATGTGAGGAAAATAATGTTCAGGGAACCGTCACTAGTTTTGCAGTTCTCCCTTGCCTACTCTTTCATGAGAATCGGTTGGAAGCCTCTCCAGTGCGAAGTGCGGAGGATGTCGGTGTTCTATATGCGAATTATATAGCTGCACCTGTATTTCGCCCTTCGCAGAATGAATTCGATGTCTGCCTGAATACAGTCCGTCCTTTCCGTGATGTTGTTATGTGCCACTGTCGATTGAGGGGAGGGAACATACGTGGAAGTGACATGGCCTCTAAAGTCCGTTTATCACCCGGAAGGGTGATACAGTGCGCCCTTGTAACGTAGTTCAGGGCGCGCGGCGCATTCCGTTGCGAATGACCTCCATATAACGACAGGCGTACATCCTGAAGGATCTGGGATGAATTCCTGCAAGCGGGCAGGAATTTTTCTCTCTGCCATCGCGTCAAGATTATTTTTACCGCCCACGCAGCCTCTTATCCAGCATATAGAAGGGGCTTCTTCCCAGCCGAAATATGAGACTGACTGGACGTCCGGTTTGCGTTTCAGTGACGTCACTACGTATTTAGACTGCATGGCTTCGGATCGGAAGATTGCTGATGAATGGAACAAATGGGAGGAACCGGTCGTGGCCTAATCTAGGTACTGTCCCTACCACACTTCTCATTGTAGTGGCGAGGTCAAGAACATGCCTTATTTCTCCCATGCGTGCTCATTAAGTGGTGACTGATTTATCAACAAGGAAAGTGTTTTCTGTAATGTTAAGGTGTCTCTTGTCACCACGGCATGGCGCATCCACAGGTGGCGGGTGGAGGCCTCCAGATATGGACGGTAACTGCGAATATATTGAATAAGCAGTCGCGGGAAGCTGACAGTGGGCGGTCAGTCTGGGATCTAACAGATCCCTAAGAAAACAAGAAGTTATTGGAAAGAGAGAGAGAGCGAGAGAAGATATAGAATATGGGATGGTACTGAGAGACTACACGTGGGGGGGGCCATGAAACTATCTCCCGTTTTGCTGATCCCCTACTTTCCTTTGATACGACACGGATCGCACAGAAGGAGCAAAAATTAAGGAGGATGCAAGGACACACAGGCACGCAGATAGCAAGGTGAGCTCATAAGCGTAAAAATTTAAGGGGAGATTCATGACCACACACACAGACAGCAAGGTGATGTCATAAGCCTCCTTATATTTTTTCTAGTAATGAAAGTATGCTAAAATGGATTTTATGAAGTGTTACAGTGGGCTTCGAACTTGGACTGGCTGTTGTGAACACGGCAGTGAAGCATCGGATTCTGTAAAAGATTGAGATTTTTTTAAGTAAAAAATAAAGGTAAATCTATCCCTGTAACAGGCCGTGGAGGCCTATAGGGATGTGAGACATCGAGGCTCCCCTACTTTGTAGACAGTCGGCTCACAGATTGCGGTGAATTTGTCAGCCTTATGCGCCGGCCGCCCTTTACCCCCAGGAAGATACCCCGTACTCATTTCTGTTAGAGGCTGAGTCGACCCCAGGGCCATAGTGGGGCTGGAAGGATTAGGTCAGCTGAAAAAATCCAACGACCTCATCGGGAATTCAACAATAGAAACGGAATGTTTCTACGTGGTCCGTGACGAGATGTTATTAGCAAAGGAACAGAGTCAGTCAATAGAGAGCGAGTTCTACACGGCAGGCTGTGAAGAGAAAACCTGAGCGCGTGAAGCTGAAAAATCTCTATTGTTAGAAGCCGTTGCAAGGGAACTGTTGGTATAGACATGGCAGGCTAGAAAAGGCTTTTCCACCGTCACAGAAGGGATTCAGTACATTTGTTTTCGCAGCATCCTGTACCGCGTTGTAGAGAGAGACAATATGACAGCGTTGAAGGGAGGAAGCATTAGCCTCTCAAATAAATTTGTAGTTTAGACGTGTTTGTTTTTAACAAACAGGTCATTCCTACATCAACGTACGTGTATGTGTCTGCGCCATTTTTGTGGTGGTATCTTTCTCTGCTAATGTAATGGCGTTTCGCAATGTTTGTATGCAGCATACATTCATTGTTATTGTGTGATGGGTGTGCATTAACGGCATAGAGGAGGGGAAATGTCCGTTTTTGAATTATTAACCGCCCCTCTCCCTCTTTCGACATACGTTATGCATAGAATTAAAATAGTGTTATGTTTTAATGATTTGCTGATGAATACTTGGAAATATCTCATGTGAACAAAGCTATAAATATCAAAGTATCATGCATAGTGCATAGGAATTGTTTAGTGTGGTTGATTATACCCAAGGTTTGTGTGTAATGACTGTATAGTCTCTTTGCATTTTGCATTTCAATATCCGGTGAAGTGGAGGCATGGAGCGTGGCTTCGGCCATTTCATGCAGTCACTAGCTACATTGTTAACCTTTTTTTTTTCTAAGAGGGACGAGAGGGATTAATGGAATGTAAATATTTTAGTTTTACGTAAAATCGAATCAAGGAAACGTCCCGGTACTATGTTTTTAGGAATTAATGTTGAAATATGGATGAAATACCGCCTGTTGTTTACGAGAAAGAAAATAAGTTATTTAAAATGAAATAGATTAATCTAAAGTTCATCGAAATAATACGAAAAATTCTTTTCCTACCTCACGGGAACCAAATGACGAAGGCCAATCGTTTAATGTTGTTTAGGGAAATAATCGCTGTTTATTACGTGAATATTATGGCATATAGACCGGTTGCTAGCTAACGGGTGCGAACCAGACAACGAGACAACAGTCTTTGCTAGGCAGCGGTCCGCGTGCAACGATGGAAGCGCTGTTCAAAGCGATGTTTTCTATGTTGTCCGTTCCGAGGCTATATGACTCGATCGAATTCAGTTCAGCTAGTGCAGTGAAGGAGGTGAAGTGAAGTGAAACAGTTGGTGAGTGAGTTAGAGGACTGATACGGCTTAGCCCTTGTAAGTCATTGCTGTAAGAACTGGTATCTGAGACACGGAGATAGTTCGGGAACCCAGAGTAAAGGGAACGGCAGCCGTTCGAAGCCGATACAAGGCAACGATTAGTGAAGACAGGAGACTGAGAAGACTTAGTTAGCAAGATTTCATAGGCTGAATATATTGTTACGTGTGTTAGTAACTATAGACGAGGTTCGGATTGGTAATTGGATTTATTGACCACTTACAGGTCGTAACCATAAGTAATTGTAACTCTGTTGCTGATTTCCTCTTTACAGATCACTCCGCACTAATCCTCTCAGTCTGTTTCCACTAGTCATCACTATCCGTTTCCTGGCAACGGATTTATAACACGGGAACTATAAAAGGAAGCCGATATTTTGTTGTTCCGGATAGAATTAGATTTAACTAGCTGACGAGAGGGCCGTAAACTTGGTTTCATAACAGAACACGTCAGAATCAGATTGGTGACATACGACTGAAGGTAGCTGTACGGAACAGAGTTCTCCTTGAGGAAATAATTTTCAGTCAGTCAAGAAATACTCTGCCCTTTCTGAAACACGAAGATGCAGTGACGTGTTTNAAGTATAAGAAATCTGCTTTTACCGTTCTCACGGTCTTGTCGCTTGCAAATTTCTTATACTTTTTCTTCTACCCTGAAGATGGAGGCGATACGTTCCTCCGAAACGTCGGTTAACACCACTTATACACGGTGCCAAATCCCAGAAGACTGCTTTCTTCTGTTTCTTAAAGTCCATTTTTTACATTATCACCCATCTACGGCTTCTACTTCCGAGCTGTTCCCTGCAGGTTTTACAATTAGCATTTTCTAATAATATCTCTTCCCACCTGTTCATTCTGTAGGCCTCGTCATTCTCTTAGATATGTTCCCTCTCCTGTCCTCCTCGATCAAGGCAGGCTAGTAATATTAAGGGAAGGGGCCGCGCCATAGCTGGCTTCCCAACGCGGCGGCCCGGGTTCGATCCCGGGTCTGGTCATGTGGGATTAGTCGTGGTACGAAAAAGTGACGCTGGGGCAGGTGTTCTCCGAGTACTTCGGTTTCTCCTGCCAATCTGCATTCCACCAATTTCTCCACAGTCACCCTCACCTATCATCTGGGGCTGGTACAATAGGACAGAAGTGGCCGCAGTACAAGGGACTTAGTCCCACCCCACTAGCAATAAAAATACTAAGGGAATAGTAGAGGCCACGACTTTCTTTATTCTTCTGTCATTTCCACGTCATTGCGTTAAAATATACCATTATACTCGTATAGCCATGTTCTCAAGAAACCGCACTCTCTCGTTAATGTGAGAAATGTCTAACTTGGCGTTCTACTTTTTTGTCGTCTATGTTCATGACCGCCTCTGTGGTCTAGGTGTCAGGGTTCCCGGTTCCAGATCCAAAGGTCCCGGGTTGGATTCCCGGCGCTACCAGATTTTCTGAGAAGTAGTGGGTTTGGAACGGAGTCCACTCAGACTCATGAGGATAACTGAGAGCTACTTTAATGGAAAAGTAACAGCTCCGGTCTAGAAAACCGAAATTAACGGCCGTGGGAATTCGTTGCACTGACCCCGCGACACTCTCTATCTGCTATAGTTGGCACTAACTTCGCCTACAAGCGTCGGTCGCTCTCGGTCGGTATAGTTCGCTTGCGAACTAAAGCCACGGAGTTTATGTTCAATTTCGGTTAATGCTCTTTCGTCGTTTTTTCTCTGTACAGGTTGTTGTGATGAAGAAATTTGCTGCTAACTGTAATGCTGTTCTGCTTTCCTTATGTAATTGCCCCGGATAAAGATCTGCACACATAAAAGCAGCAGGTGAAACTCCGTACACTCCGGTCTTTTAAGTTTTCCACAAAATACGGGGAAATCGAAGAATATGAACTGAGGTGTAGCAGGATTTGCCAGAATTTAATTTGAATTTAATACTCGGTGAATACACAACTTTGGTTTGTTCTGAATATTTTAATTTTGCCACGGTTTCATAGTATTAATGAAATTAGTAAACTAGTTTCCCAGTTATCCCGGCCCAGATCTGTGGCTCGTGCAGAAGAACGCGCTGTCCCAAATTGAAAACGAAGTAGGCAGTTGCAGTACTGGCAGCAGATCCTTTCCAGCTATGAAAGGCTCGACATTTCCTATCACCTCTCGTCTCTGCTCACCGTCCTCCGACATCAGAGTTTAGATTTCCTGCCATTCTCATGAGAGATGTCAGTCCACGTGAACAATGGACTGATTGTGAGGCAAGCAGGAAGGAAGTCGTCCAAGGAGAAATGCGACCCGCAACGATGCAAGATTCTAGACTCCATTACAAAACGAGAGGGATGGACGTAGTGAATGGAGTTCATACAAGCTGCATGGAACCAGTGAACTGTCTCCTTCATATGCGAGATGTGACTGACGTCATGTAGTCTGCTAGATATTTGCCTGCGTTTCAGAGGAACGTATTGCCTCCGTCTTCAGGGCAAATGAACAAATCGAAGGGGGGAAAATATGGAATATAAAACACAAAAAGGGACTGCAGAAGTAGGATCCCTGCACAGCCCTTTAAAGAGGTTTGCGTTTCTCCTGTTCTCCTTACTCTCACGTGTTGGCTTAGGGCTTTTACTTCGGCTGGGCTTCTCCCTGTCGGCTTACACTTCTACCATGAAGATGGAGGAGATAAGTTATTTCGAACCATCGATAAACATCTACCACTACACGATCTCATACTCCACAAGTCAGTAATCTTCGTCTGTTTAATACTTGAACGTTAATGTTGAAATTTATTTTATGTGATATCTGAGATGTTGCATATGACTTCCGCCTTGATACCACAAGCCAAAGGTTGAAATTTATTTATTTCGAAATTACGAATTTGAGAGTAGTCCGCTTTTTAATGATCTCAGTTTAGAGGCCAACGCTTACTCTTCTGGTCTGAACGGAATTTATATTCATAATTCTTTGTGTACTACAATTTGAATCCTTCTGGCATCCGGAATTTGAGCTGACGCCGCTCAGAAACCTCAACGAATAGAAATCTGTATCAGCAGAGCCGACGCCACTCAGAAACCTCAATGAACAGAAATCTGTTTCAGTAGAGCCGACGCCACACAGAGACCTCAATGAACAGAAATCTGTATCAGCAGAGCCGACGCCACTCAGAGACCTCAAGGAATAGAAATCTGTATCAGCAGAGCCGACGCCACTAAGAAACCTCAGTGAACAAAGATATGTATCAGCAGAGCCGACGCCACTCAGAAACCTCAACGAACAGAAAGCTGTATCAGCAGAGCCGACGCCACTCAGAGACCTCAATGAACAGAAAGCTGTATCAGCAGAGCCGACGCCACTCAAACCTCAGTGAACAGAAATCTGTATAAGTAGAGCCGACGGCACTCAGAAACCTCAACGAACAGAAATCTGTTTGAGTAGAGCTGACGCCACTCGAAACCTCAATGAACAGAAGTATGTATCAGCAGAGCCGACGCCACTCAGAAATCTGTTTGAGTAGAGCTGACGCCAGGACGTCCGCATACAGGTATCTGTGATCATCACGCATATGACATTCCAAGTATAGTTAATACGTGATGCTATATACCTCTCTTTCTTGGAGATATTTAGACACGGATGAGAAATGTGAATTAATACAACGGGCACACAGTATGATTAACATGGCTTTATCTATCCACAGTCATATGATAGACGTTCTGTAGTTAGTGCTATTCAGTGTCTGAAACCAATCAAAATGACCCATATACATCGGCAGCTAACCTAAGAGTCATTACAAATGGAATAACGCTGGCCAGAACAAAAAGAGAGAGTGAAACAGAAACGAATAATGCCATTTTGAAGTGACTTTGATGTAAAATGCCTCTGTTTCTGGGACCGAAGGCTGCTTGACAGGAAGAAGACTATTTTCTTGGATGTACTCGTAATGGCATTTTGTCGTCGAGATGTCGGCTGACCTTTTGGAGAGATAAAATGCTTCGGTCTTCAGGGTTAAAGACGAACCGAATTAAACCAAGAAGCAAGCAGCTGCGCTTATTATTCGTCTCTGAAGACAGAGGAAATACTTTCCCCCGAAATGTTGATTAATTTATACTGACCTCTTCATGGTCATGGCACTAAATCCAACGTACCTAACATAAAGTTTAACCTTTTTCTTCTAAATAATAGGCCTTCTAAACATTTTGCTTCTACATAAAATGTAAAGTTGTCAAGGTGCTTAACTAATTAAGCACTATGCCATGAAGGCGTACGGGGAGTGTGTATAGATCCACGCATTCTTGACCTCTGCACTAGTTGAAGGTGACTGGTCAGCCTCATGCCCCGGCCGCTTTACCCCTGGGACAAGAGCCCCCGGTACCTAGTGAATAGGAGGCTGGGTAGGCCCCAGAGCTGTCTAGGCGACATGGAGAAGAGAACATTCTTGGCCATACCTGGACTCGAACACTGACCCCCTAGTCGTCCAGCCCGTAGCCAGTCGCTATGCCGACTACCCTAGCCCGGCTCCCTTTTCTTTCTATATAACATATTCGGTCTACATTGCAGAGGCCATCAGATTAAGCCTGCGAGGGCAACCCTCCTGGTTTATTTTGAGAATCATATTAATACAACGCTCAGAAATACGCTGGGGAAAATACAGCGTAATATTAAATCAGGTGGTGGTGCTGTGTATGGTAACGGCTGCGATCTGGGACGAACATAATGCTTTCTCCCAAGTATTTTTCCAATCGCGGAGTACCGATACAAGCCCTCCTTCTGCACAAGTGTGAGGTTAATAAAACGTGTCTTGCTTTCTTTCTCCAAATATAACGACAGCAAATAAATATAGAAAATATAAACCCGTATTTCCGCAGTTTCTTGTTCCGCACGTAGCGCTTGTTGCGACTGTAGCGACTGTAGCTTCTGTGAAGACTTTTCTTTCGTGTTTAATTTGTAGGGATGATGATGTGTGCTGTTCTTGTTATCTCCGCAGCTGATACCTACAGCCCAGGCAACGCCTCTGTTATAATGTAGCTTCCCCGTACCTCCACGAGGCGGCAGCAGTAGCTGCTTCTGCTGTAATAACATCGTTTGAGATACGGCCACGTTAAACGTCTCGACCGTTTCAAGTAATAAACTTAATAAAAGGATATCCAAGTGTAGTGCTAGACCGGAGGTGGTGATCGATGCTCGACCTTTCCAATCCTATGCTCCAGCACGTGTACAAGGAGATAGAGAAGTAAATAGACGGTCTCTATGGCAATGTAAGTCTGCGAGTGGGAGCGATAGCAACGTGTTATTAGTGGAGTCTGATAAGGGAAATTGGGTCGTCTCTTTTCTTTGCACTAAATCGATCTTGTAACAAAAGCAGTACCTCTAATAGAAGTTGGAAACAAGGCTGAACATCTGTTAACTTCGTACTTTATCAGTGGGCTCGTGAATTGTGCCGTCTGGTTTCTAAACGACAGCATTTATTTAACCCTTTAAAATATAGAGGTAACTATATACACATATATACAGGGTGTTTCACGACTTTAGGGCATAACTGAAGGAGGTGATTTCCTAGGTCTTTGTGATCAAAAAAGTTCATATAAACATGTGTCCGATTTTGGACGGTTACGAAATTATGACCGTTTTAAACTCAGAATAGAAGGTAACGATTACTGACAGTAAACGGAACAAAACAATAAACCAGCATAATACATGAGACATTTAAAGTATGAATGTAAAGTTAACTTCGTGAAATTACCTTTAATTTGAATTTATTGGTGCTTAAAGCTGATTTTAAAAATTGCCACCGCCGGCCGCAACACAGGCTGCCGCTCGGTTATGAACCGCGCGGGTACATACCAACCCACCACGCCTTAGGTACCTCTCAAGTGTCGAAATAACGAGAACGCTCTGACTGTAGCTGGCTAAAAATAGCGACCCGTCAGATTATAGACGCGGTTCGCACGAGGGCGTGTACGGGAATCAAGAAACGGTCATAACTACGTAACCGTCCAAAATCGGACACATGTTTATATGGACTTTTTTGATCACAAAGACCTAGGAAATCACATCCTGCAGTTATGCCCTAAAGTCGTGAAACACTCTGTATATCGCCGTGTTTCCGTAACTCTGTGCTGCCCCACGCTCTGTAATATTTATTACTTTCGCGCGAATTTCAAAATGAACAGCGATTATTTTCTTGTCGTAATGGAGAAGCGAAGTATTTCCTGTAAGGCAAGAATGCAGTTTTTAAGTTATGATCTTAATTTTATGCTTCAAATTGTTCAATACAATGTAGAAATTTACAACATATTTAAGTTTCCTCGGGCATAATTTATTTTAAAAAGTATATCTATATATATTTTTAATAAAAGGGGTTCCAGTGTTTGGGAACGGCATAACGTGACGCAAATAGGCGAGTTCTTGGTATATTTGTGGCGTTCACTGCGGTATTTGATAGCAGTTATTCCAAATTAAAACTGTAGTTATACAGAATCCAACATATTGATGCCATCATTGTCAAGCATCTTGGCCCTATTTCCGTGTTGCTCTTGTGTGTTACTTATCAGGACTCTCGCCTGTTCCGGCTTCAGTTTGTGTAACTGTTCTGCTTAGGTTTTCAGGGCGCCTTCCTTTGTTCTTGTGTCAATATTTGCTTTATCTTCTAGGCCATGATATTGAGACTAATGACACCTTGTAACGTTGGATGTGGTTAATTCGTTTGTTTTCTGTATGTCATCTTCATTTCTTCGAATGCCATCAATCTTGTAGTGTTTGGTATGTTTCATTTTCCCCTGTTGAGTTAAGAAATGTGTTTTCTTTCAAAAGTTCTTCTGAAACGTTTCACTTGTGTCCATTTCAGCAGGTAAATTTAAGGAAATAGCTTTTTAATATGCGTACAAGTTTATCTTACTGCGAGTGCATATGCATTCATTATCTGTCCGAGCAAGCGCATTACTGTACGTTACTGGTGGCGCCTCTGTTTCCCTTTGCGTGCAGTTGAAATTCAGCTGCCAGGTACCAAAAGTCTGCAGTCAGCAGTTAAGAGAAAGGAAACCGAGACAGGAAAATACTATCACAATATTGCCATTATTTAAGATAACAGCGAAATACGCTGCTCTTTCTAGTCCGACGCTTTTGTTCGGCGAGCTGAATGGTCCGAAATTGGTATCTATTTAACGCGATGGAGTAATGCAAGTAATGTAAATATTCTTGACAAATGCAAACATTTCCCCCTTTAAAATAATGAGACAGTGAGTTTGGAATGCTTAAACAAAGTGTGGAGAGTGTTTTCACGTGTAGGGTCTCGCCATGTGTTTAGTTTTCGATGACACAGTGTCCGTCTTAAAAATTTTCAACCATAATTGCCAATTTACTTGAAAATACAGATAGATTCTAAAGGATTGTGACGATGGTGTGTAACACGCGGCATTACTGGGTTTCTGGACTGGATATTCTACCATCCTCAGGTGAAGAGAGGGGTGACACCTACTCTGTTGTGTCTGTCAGAAAGAAGAGTGATTGAGGTTAGCCTAGTTTCCTTATTTAAAAAAAAAAATAAAAGTAGGCGTATGAAATCACCTTGCTGTCTGTGTATACTGAACAGCGGCTCAGTAAACACGTTCTTGCGGCAAGGAATATACACGCAACAATAGAATAATCGCTGGACGTGTCTTTTTTCTGTGCGGCCCATGACGTATGAAACGAAATTAGGCGAGTGTTTCTTCCCAGACCGTCTTGTTTCAATGTAAGGAAAGTGGGCTCAAAATGGAAGCGAAAGCGCCGATAGGTCTTTGTGCAGGCGAAATGTTACGCAGCGGCTCTCACCCATAGGCTGCAGACAGAACAAGCGTCGGACTGATACGTGCAGCACAAGCGGCCTCCGTAGTCTAGGGGTAACGTTCCCACCTCATGACTCAAGGTACGCGGGTTCAAACCCGGCGGAGGTCGTGGAATTTTTAAGGGCGGAAAAATTCAGTGAACAAGTCTTCCGGGAGGGACCTTAAGCCGTGGGTCCCCTGTCGTAGATTTACGGCACGTAAAAGAAACTCGTGTCTCTAAGAGACCTTTGAGCTAAATTTGGCCCAAAGTAGTTTCCAATGCCTCCGGTAGATGGGAAAGTATTGGGTACCGCTGCCAGAGGAGGGGCGACCTCTCTGACATGAAGGGACTAACTATTAGATACCACTACCAGTAGAGGATCGGATCCTTGCTGGCAGAAAGGGGCTGATAGCGAGCACCAGTACCGGTATGGTACGGAGACAGTAGAAATTAAAGGGGGACGCACAATGGACCAATAACTGGTCTAAGTGCATGGGGAAACCCACCCCCTGAACACTGAACTGAACTGATACGTGCAGCAGTGTCATGGGCACGATCCAGGTCTCCTACGCAGAGCGCCATATTCGATGACAACGCAGAAGAAAACACGGGCAGGCAGGAGACGGACTCTGCAATCTGAGAAGTATTAAACAATTGTGGAGAGCTGTGAGAAAAGTTATACTATACCCGAATACGCTACTCTAATTGAAAAGCTGGAGGCATTTAGAGACAGATGTGGTTTCAGGCCGTACATCACAAGCAAACCCAGAAAGTATTCGATAACAGTATTTGCTTTGGATATGCCCCCAAGTTTTCCATGTGCAGTATGGAAATCCGTGTGGGAACTCAGTTTGAAGGCCAGAATTAGCAGCAATCTTGCAGTTGCTGTGGAGAGACAGTGAGCCGATATCTGAATCAGGAATGGTGTGATCCTTGACAACTGATTTACTAGTTGCTGGCTAGCAGCAAAAATACTGGTAAATCACTGACTGTTGTGGGTACCCTGCGTGAAGACAAACTGTAGACTCCTCTGAAGTCTCTTATTATGTGTGGGGGAGAAAAGAGGAACACATGTCTGTGTGGGTTTCAAAAAAATATTTGTTAGTGCCATAACCTATCTGTCTATCTATCTATCTAATAGTCTTTCTTGGATCTTGGCCGCTTTTTCAGTGACTTGATCTACACACAATCGGTGGGAATCCTTGGACGTGGGATCAGCCCGTCGCAAGTCCTCTACCTACACACAGAATAAAATCACACAGATATCCATGCCTTGAGTGGGATTCGAATGCACGATCCCAGCTTTGGAGCGAGTGAAGACAGTTCATGCCTTAGACCGCGCGGCCACTGTGATCGGCGATACATACCTACATAGGTGGAAGGAAAACGTATTACTGATTTCAGCATTACATAAGGATGGCAGGATTGGTAGCAACACTTGAGATTTCAGGAGGCCAGAGGTCGCAACCTTCCATGACATGACAGAAAGGTGTGTCGATGTAGTGGACGAAATGTGTGCAGCTACACAAGAAACACTCTGCAATGGCCAGTGGTCGTGTTTTATTAGTACGTTGAATGCAGTTGGGAACAAAGCATTTGTAGTATATCATAGTAATATGAATCCTGAACTGACAAGGAGAGATTTTCTGAGGAAGTTTTGCCTGGAACTTGAGAGCGAACACCTCAGCGCTCGTAATAGCTTGAGCAATGTGCCTCTGGAAATAAGGCTTAAGATATCTGAAGTGACAGGGAACGAGCATAGGAAAGCACAGTATTTCTGCTCCAGATGCTTCATCTTCTTATGTCTAGAAAACGTCTCTGTACTCTGTGAGCAGTGCCTGAGAGACCACTCAGAATCCGAATAAATTTATAAAGCTCCTACACATTCTTTTCTTTATATTTTATGACCTTTTTACAAACAAATTTTTTCGTGTAAGTTTCATTTTTTCTGTTGCTTTTGCTTGAAAGGTGTGGTGTTTTATGTCATCTGTATTTTGATACTGCTTACCTGGTACAAGAGCTTACTCAGGAATATTATATAATCAAATATGTAAAGGTATCTACCTATTTCCATAGAGAGGAGCCATTCTTGAGAATCTACCAGCTGCTTAGCTACTCAGCTACTCATGAATTTCCAGACATTTATATGGAACGTGAAAGTTCGTTACCGTATTCAAAAGAGCCCGCCACTGGTTTGTGTCCTGACCAGATGATCCAGCCGGATGGGCTTCGCCTAGGCAATTTTTTTTTGTATACACATTTATTTTTTAAAATAAAAAACAGAAGAATCCAGTCCATAGCATCCATCAGCGTCTAGGTGTTCCTAGTGGCCTATTTACTTCTGGCACTCCCACCAAAGTTTTATACGCGTTCCTCTTATCCCTTTGCTTGCTACATTTCCTGCCCATCTATCCTCCTTGACTTCATCATTCTAATTATACTTAGCGAAGAGTACAACTTATGAACGTACTCAATGTGTAGTTTTCTGCACCCTCTTACCGCTCAGCACCCTGTTCTCACACAACTTCAGTCTGTGTTTTCCCTCAATGCTAGAGAACAAATTTCACACCCATACAAAACTAGAGGCAAAATTGTAGTTTGTGTATTTAATTCTTACGATTTTAGACAGAAGACGAGAAGACAGAAGTACAGAACTGAGTTTAATCTGCACTTAATTTCGTCATGTGTATGAAATTGTTATTTTTACGGTCATTTCCGAACATCTGAAATTTGCTACATTTTCTAAGGATCTGTTAGCTGTCTTTGTGTTATGATTTCGCTTTGCTTTATGTGACAAATCATCAACATGTATTTAGTTTCCTTGTATTAACGTTTAGACCAACCTCCTTACTAGCGTCAGTTAGAGTTTCTGTGCTTTTCTCTTTAGTAGTAATGTTACCGTGCCTATCACAGTGGCCGCTCGCTATAAGGCACGAACTGACTTCGCTCGCTCGAACACCGGGATCGTGGGTTCGAATCCTACTCAAGGCATGGATGTATATCTGCGTTCGTTCTGTGTCTATGTAGCGGCTTTTTTTTTTTTTGGCTAGAAGGTGGAGTTTGACTAAGTCCCTTGTACTGCGGCCACTTCTGGCCTATTGTAGCAGCCCAAGATGATAGGTGAGGGTGATTGTGGAGGAATTGGTGGAATGAAGATTGGTAGGGGAAACCGAAGTACTCGGAGAAAACCTGCCCTAGCGCCACTTTGTCCACCATAAATCCCACTTGACCAGACCCGGAATCGAACCCGGGCCGCCGCGGTAGGAAGCCAGCTACTAACCGCTTTGAGCTATGGCGTGACCCAGGTAGCGGCCTTGCGGCGGCTGATCCCCGTCCAAGGAGTCTTGCCGACTGTGTATGGATTAAGGAACTGAAAAAGCGGCCAAGGTCCATTGTGTTTTACTGTGTTAGGTAGAGGCCTTGCGACGAGCTGATCACCCCTCCAAGGATTCCTACCATCTGTAAAAATGATCAGTGAAGCTGAGAAATCAGCCCTCTGCTCCAAAGCGGGCGCGAGAGGAAGGAAAAGAAGCTGTACAACACATGTACGCCTGAAGTAATGTACAATATTACGAAAGATGCAGGGTTATCTTTTAAAAAATAAATAATATTAAACGTAAGTCAGTATTTCACAGGAGGCAGTGTGCGACTCATTTACAGAGAAGTTTTGTCTAATGCTGTTTGGGGACGTGATCGCTGTCCATTGCAAGAATCACACATGAATGCACTTTGTGGGAAAAACTTTAAGGTTTTAAAATGTTAAAAGTACGTTGGAGGCCTAAACATATTGTCGCGTGCAGGGTGGTACTCGTGACGAAAGTAATGGGTTCTAGCTCGGATGATTCGACTTATTAGCATTTCAGTTATAAGTTCTCTTAATTACCATTAATAGAGCGCTGTCGTCGTACACACTTTCCAGTCCACCGTTGCACACGCATTAGGATTCCTAGTCTTCCCTAGTCGTCTCCTGGCAACGGATTTCAAGACAGAAACTAGCACTTCGAATCATTATGAAGGCTTCTTGATATTTCGTCTTCAGTCACTCTGGAACCTAGGAACTAAAAATTCTTTTGGACTCAGTCCTCCAGCTTACCACTGACGCGTAACTGCCCTTGAACTAATTGTCATTCCCTTCTCTTATAAGCACTGTGGACAGACCCCACGGAAAACACCGTCTCTGTTATTGATAACGTCGCCGCTTTCATAGCGCTGTCAGATACTTGGAAATGCGATTACTCAGCCGTTGCTTAGGAACGGATTGCATAAACCCATTATTCTACTGTTGCTTGGCGCAGACCGCATAGAAGTCGCAGCCTCATCTATTGTTGCTTAAACTAGCAATGGACTGTTTACCAAGAACCAATCTTCGCGCTATAGTAGCCACTGTTTATAAAGGATAACCCTGTGTTTCGGAAGGCTCTACGTCAATTTTGGCCCAATTATATATGAACAGTGTAAGCTAGGTTAGCTCAGTCAGTCAAGTGATGGGGTACAGACAGGGAGGAATAAATTCGGTTCGCGGGAAGGATTTTATCTTCGTCAGACCTGGAGATGAGTTCGAGTTCCAGTAGGGTCAAGAATTTTCTTTTCTCCTCTCCTCCAGACAGGCTCTGGGATCCACTCAGCCTCCTTTGAAATGGGTACCGGGGGCTGTTTCCCCCAGGGCTAAAGCGGCCTGGGCGTGAAGCTGACTATTCACCTCCAGCTAGTGCCGAGGTCCAGAAAATGTGAATCTATACATGCACTCCCCCATACACCTTAATGGCGTAGTGCTTAATTAGTTAAGCACAGGAACAAATTTACCATCTCCAGGCCGACTGTGGGTACGGTCAAGAGACTAGTGCTTGTTAGGGCGATAGTGAACCTTCGGGTCACCTTAAAGACGGAAATTTCTTGAAGGACGGAGCTACTATTTGCTTCTCAAGGACACTTCTGCATGGTATTAGTATATCAACATGGTTCTTTGCGTAAATAGTTGCTTAATTAGTTTTTGTATAGTTTTTTCTTTAGTTAGGTCAAAGAGAACCTGTGTCATAGTTCCCTGTTCCGTGTAGGTAGCACTGTCGATTCCCCATGCGCCTCGCAGCGCTGAAGTGGTAAAAACTTCAGTTTCGAAACCGGAATTCTGACTGCATCGCCCGAATATAGAAGCCCTCGTCCCAGGATGTGAATTCTAACACTCGACTAAAAAGCCTGGAGATTTTCTGGGATTCACCGAAGCGTTGTCACGGCTGTCGACCAATGAATGTTTTGAATTGGTTCGGAATACTGCACACAGATGTCATTGTGATCGCGACAGCTGTCATATGCATTCGTTCGCATTTTGGAGTGCACATGTGTGAGAGAGATTTGAAGGTTTATGTGTGAGTGATCGATATTCTGCTAGAAATGTACACGTTGTGTCTGTCAGAGCGTTGCTTGTGCACGCTGGCAGGCACCAAGACAAGCAGCTGTATATACACCAGCCGTTAGTTACAATTCTGACACGCGGATTAACTTTTTTAAAGTGCTGTGATTACTATATCTACCAACTGGTTAGCACTGAAAAACTGTATATTTTGATCTTAAATTGTATTTATGTATTGTG
Organism: Cryptotermes secundus; assembly: GCF_002891405.2. Taxonomy (NCBI): domain Eukaryota; kingdom Metazoa; phylum Arthropoda; class Insecta; order Blattodea; family Kalotermitidae; genus Cryptotermes; species Cryptotermes secundus. The sequence continues at coordinate 962,667 of NW_019739960.1, forward strand.
TTTCGTATGGTGAATTTTGTGGGTTATTTGAAGGCGCCTTCAGTAACTCAATTATATATATATCGAATCAACGAAACCAAGTCAGTGCAAGTAAACTTCAGTCTAAGAAGAGAACAATGTCCTGCAGTTATCTTTAATAACATACAAATACCTGAATCACCCAGCACAAAATACTTAGGTATTCATCTAGACAACCATCCAACCTGGAAGGAACACATTACTAATAAACGCAAACAGATTGATTTGAAAATCAAGGATATGCATTGGTTAATTGGAAGAAATTCCCAGCTCTCATTAGACAACAAAATCTTACTTTACAAAAAAATAATAAAACCAATTTGGGTATATGGAGTGGAAATATGGGGATGTGCTAGCAAAACCAATATTTTTATAATCCAAAGATGTCAGTCAAAGATATTACGTATGATTACTAACGCCCCATGGTATGTTTCCAATATAAGACTCCGTGAAGACCTGAAAGTGCCGCTAGTGAAGGAAGTCATAAAAGGGAAAAGCACAAGATACCTCAACAAAATAGGACATGAGAACGTACTAATTCAACCGTTAATGGAACCACACAATGGACGAAGACTAAAAAGGAATTGGCCAGCCGACCTGAGAGAGGGTTAACGAGGACTTATCTCTGGATAAGCCCTCTCCACGTCACGAAGAATACTACAGCAAATTAGCTTATAGAATGAAATGTAATTCTGATTGCTAATTTTATGTAAATAAAAAAAAATATATATCGAATTGATGATTGGTAGATGACTGACTAATTGAAGTGGATCTGGGAGGGAGTGATTTTGACCTAATCGCAATACTCTAACTGAATGTTCTCCAGTCTGTTCGATTATCATTTTATAAGGTACGAAAGATTATGATTTCGTATGTTTTAGAAAAAATATACATTTTTAATGGCTGGTCTTCGGGAATGGAGGCTGTTTGTTTTCGTATCACGAAGTGGTATTCAGATGAATTGTCATATACGAGTACATATTATTTTTTTATTGCTAGTGGGGTGGGACTAAGTCCCTTGTACTGCGGCCACTTCTGGCCTGTTGTACCAGCCCCAGATGATAGATGAGGGTGATTGTGAAGCAATTGGTGGACTGAAGATTGTCAGGGAAAACCGAAGTACTCGGAGAAAACCTGCCCCAGCGCCACTTTGTCCACCACAAATCCCACATGGCCAGACCCGGGATCGAACCCGGACCGCCGCGGTGGGAAGCCAGCGACTAACCGTTTTAGCTATGGCGCGGTACATATTATTATATTCTTGTATCCTGTTGCACTTTTCACTTAGTGTCGATTAGATTTTTACAGTCACGTGCAACACCATGTTGTATAAAATTTATTAAATGTATTCACTTTAAAGTTTTAGAAGTCCACCACTACATATTTAGACCAGATGTCAAACAGATCATCATGTGTTAAAAATTATTGGACGAGGTAAATTTATCTCTTCTCTTGTTGCTTATGTTGTTAATAATATAAGTCCTCTCGATGCGCATGCGTGTTTGAATTGGTGGTTCGTGTTCTCTCCTGTTGTGTGTTGTGCTGCGTGTCTTGTTCTAGAACGTGTGTGTAGATGAGCTACAATCTCCAAAACGATTCTTAAACTCTGAACGTTCTTCTAAAAATTTCACAAATACTGATGTCTCATTATAGTCCCGCATTTTATAGAATATCCACTTTTTTCCTTTGACGCTGCAACCCCAATTTTGGCCCTTGACCTACCTCCATGAAATTCCGTTCCACTGCAGTTTACTAGGTCTTAGACATTCGGTAGGGATCCTTGCGCGGGTGATCAGCTCGTCTCAATTCCTCTACCTATACACAAACACGAAAAAACGCAAAAACACACACACACAAACACTAAACATCCCTGCTCTGCGTGAGATTCCAACCCACGATCCCGGCTTCGGAGCGAGCGAAGACAGCGCATGCCTAAGACCGCTCGGCTACCGTGACCGGCTAGAATATCCACTAAACATAGGGACATGTACCCTGTTGGCCTTCCTCAAAAACTATAACTGCTATGAAATATGACCTCCTGCATGTTCGTATGCACTTTTTTATTTTTCTGTGACCAGGACCCCGTCAATAGAATTAACTTCTGGTAACCGGTAAGTATCCGAAATCGAAACCTTCGTAGGGAACTCTAGAGCACCCCCCGAAGTACGCAGAAAATATACCCATATTCATTACACAACTTATTTCGACTAGAAATCAGGTTTGTTTTAAAGGGGTTGTTATAGTTCGGTCGTTTCCATGGGAATATATTTGTTTTCGAAGCCGTTACTCAGCAGCGCCTTTTGTATATATTTATCTCGCGGTCGTTACCCAGTAACGGGCCTGCATGTTACGGTATATTTCTAACGCGCATGCTCTCTTATACTTCCCTTCATCAACATTTTACACCTACAGTTTTATTGTGAGGTGGCTATGTTACTGGAAGGGGTGGGGGGTATCATTTTGTTAGAAGCTTCGACCTCTCGTCCTTCTTATGAGATCAGTATGAAAGTTAAGACTTTGGAATCATTAGATATACATTAAAAAATGTAACTCCTCCTTTCCCTGTTCGCTACCACGGACCAAACCCAGAACACACTCCAAAAATTATGGATTTCACTATATGAACGGCAGCCAAGGCTGTTGTAACCGATATGGAATTATTTCCCTATCATTCTATATGCAGTCTGAATCCTCATTCCAAATCCTACATGAATATGATTTAATTTCTCAGTTTTAATCTTATCTTTCTTTGAAGATGTATAAATGTATTGTGATGTTGACAGGAAAAGCAACCATGCCTTTGTAAATCCTATCTGACTTTCTAATGCTTACTTCATAGCTTTCAACATCTTCTTCTAACTTTAAGCTGCAGAAGCATCTGAGTCTGTTAACTAAGTGTCATGACTCTTCTATAAGCCCTTGTTTCCTGCAGATTACCAGGTTACGAATCTGCATAGCGCCGATGCAAGTCGACAGTTAATTTTCGGTTTCACTCTGGCGTTGCGCTCGCTCAGCCTGCTACATGGAACAGCGAGCCCCTAACATGCTTGGTTTCTTTCGTGTCACTTTTCACAATTCCTCAGCATCTGTTAGCTATTTACAGACACTGATATCATTCGTGAAATCTGCTATGAGGTTAATTTAAGTGATATTCAGTTCAACTACGTACTTCATGTTGGATTCGGGATCCTCACTGCAGTAACCATGAACAGTACGCTCCTCTGGTTGTAATGCCTCGCAGATCGGAGAGGACGCGACACTTCGGAGTAATACTGACTCCATCTTCAGGTTCGATATGTAAGCCAAGCAGAAAGTCAACAGGAGACGGGCAGCTGAGCTCCACTTGCCGTCTGCTGCTCTTGTTTGGCTTACTTTTATGCCCTGAAGATGGAGGCGATATATTCCTCCGAAACATCCCGAATACCAGACTCCTCATATTATAAATGCTAGATCGTTGGATTATATAACGACACGTGTTGAACTGCAGGTGGTGCATATAGTCACCACTGCTGTTTATTATTTTTAGCTGACATCATTGCATACAGTAGAACAGCCCTGTCCAACGCGGCGCCCGTGGTATATTTTTCTGGCGCCCTCCGTAACCACATATAATTGAGCCGATTTTTAATATTAATTCAAAATGACATTTTTTAACGTCTGAGTACTGTTAAATATTTTCGAAAAATTTTGTTATTATTATTATTATTTATTAGTAGTAGTGGAAGTAGTAGTAGTAGAAGTACTAGTAGTAGTAGTAGTAGTAGTAGTAGTAGTAGTAGTAGTAGTAGTAGAAGTACTAGTAGTAGTAGTAGTGTATGGTGGCGCCCGCACCTCCATAGGCATCAGTGAATTGTGCCCGAATACATAAGAACGTTGGACAGCACTTCAGTAGAATTTTAACCTTCACAAGGAATTTGAATGTTGAGACAGGTTTGTTGTAATATTTGAACATTTAAGTGCTGCCTAAAGAAACGACACTATGTCTCCATTACCAAGTTCAGTCGATTAATATTGTTTAGGGAAGTAATCACTCTTTATTCTGAGAATGATATAGAACAAATAAATACAAAATTGTTGAATGTTAAAACAGGTTGTATATATAACTACTATGTATTGAAAGTTTAATAGAAATGTGTATTCTAGTCACATATTTTAATTTAGCATAACCAGTGTAACCCAGCGGGAACATATGCACAGTGCTGAAAAAAATAGGTTTTGAAATTTATCGTATGCGAGTAAAATTACTACCAAGCATTTTATTAGAACAGACCTCAGTGAATTCTCTAATAAAACTCGGGATTCTTTTTAATTAACCATTTGTGAGAGTAGTTTTTAAATGTACTGTTAGCGTAGCCATTTCCCCCCTCCTTACTAAACAAATTCCATTAATGTAGATAGAAGCGTTAAGAATATGTAGAGCTATATAATTCGCTGTCCCATTTGTCTTCACGGCTGAAGCAGAAATACCGTGTTATATTCGCCTCACGTGTCGTGTTACGCATTCCACCATATTTCTCCCTAACGAAGACGAATAGCATCCCTTTGTACATGAATCCCGATGCAAAAATATGCAGTAAACATTTTTGTTATTTTTTTTAATGCCAGTGGGGTGGGACTAAGTCCCTTGCACTGCGGCCACTTGTGGCCTATTATACCAGCCCCAGATGATAGGTGAGGGTGATTGTGGAGCAATTGGTGGAATGAAGATGGGCAGGGGAAACCGAAGTACTCGGAGGAAACCTGCCCCAGCGCCGCTTTGTCCACCACAAATCCCACTTGACCAGACCCGGGATCGAACCCAGGCCGCCGTCGTGGGAAGCCAGCGACTAACCGCTTGAGCTATGGCGCGGCCCGACATTTATGTTACTTCCCATGCAACAGTCTCAGTATCGAGCAAGTTGGCAACGTTTCCGAATTCTTCGAAACTCGATCTTAAATGTCCTGTCCTGAATGAGGATTTCTGTGGTTAGATAGGACCTGAAATTAGCCCACGGCCTCTTCTTCCGCATCTATTCCAATTCATTATCGACCACGATCCACAGTGATACTGAGAGCGGCAATAAATAATACTTCATGAAGAAATGAACTTAGCAGTTTTGTTTTCGCGTCCGACCTAGCGACTGGCTACTGGCTGGAAAACTGAGGGGTCGGATTTCGTGTCCAGGTGGGGTCAAGAATTTTCTCCATGTCGTCCAGATGGGCTCAGGGGCCTACACAGTCTCCTATCCAATGGGTACTGGGGGATTTTACCCGAGAATAAAGCGGCCGGGGCGTGAAGCTGACCAACTAGTGCCAAGGTCAAGAAAACTGAGATCTATAGGTCATCTCCCCCATACGTCTTTATGGCGTAGTGCTTAATTAGTTAAGCACAGGGACATCTTGCCTTTACCCGTTACTCGAACTAGACATCTTTCATTATGTTAATATTTCTTGTGACGTCACTTCGCTCGGGCAGACAAATGCTTCTCTGTAACATTGGGATCTGTCGTCAAGTCCGTTACAGGCCTGCTCGCCAACTGCTGAAGTCGTGAACTGCTCAACAGCATTCGCAGACAAACTGACGAAGCTACTGCCTCACTATTCGCGCTCAGTGTTAAAGCCCCAACCGATTCCTTCTGGATCGATGCTAACATACGGGGTTTGGTACTTGCGCCTCGACTGAAACCTCCATTTGCGTCTTCGTAGAAATGCATTACGAATTTAAAAGTAGCCAAGACGTTAAAAACAGTTCTTTAAATGTTCACACCGTGATTTTCCATTGTTGATCTGGAGATGGTTGTGAAGGGATGTGGAAGGAAGTGACTGGGCCATAATCTGAATATTACACTACCATTGTCATGTGAATGGTGAATTAAAGAGCCTCGGTGATGCTGTCATGTCACTAGGGCAGTGTTCGACAGCGAGGGCTTGTCATGTCGCTAGAGCAGTGTTCGACAGCGAGAGCTTGTCATGTCGCTAGAACAGTGTTGGACAGAGAGAGCTTGTCGTCGCTAGAGCAGTGTTCGACAGCGAGGGCTTGTCATGTCGCTAGGGCAGTGTTCGACAGCGAGAGCTTGTCATGTCGCTAGAGCAGTGTTCGACAGCGAGAGGTTGTCATGTCGCTAGAGCAGTGTTCGACAGCGAGAGCTTGTCATGTCCCTAGAGCAGTGTTCGACAGCGAGGGCTTGTCATGTTGCTAGGGCAGTGTTCCTCAACGAGGGCTTAAGGGATCCGATACGTCGACACTCTGATTTTAGGAAGCTCGATAATTCGGCGATCAGGATCTCATTATTGCTGTGCAATTGTTGCCATGGAAACATGTTCGTTTGCTAAACCATTACTTAGCAACGGCTGTTGCATTCGCGGTCGTTGCCTAGTTTCTTATGATTTTCAGAATAAATATCATTCTCCCAGTCCCTTAAACAGCATTAGCCTACTGGTCTTTGTAGTGGAGACGCGTTGTGTTTTCCATGAAATAGGAGCCAAGTGTTTAAGTGTTATCTAGAGAAATTTATGCTCCAGAGTGGGTTACGGAAGTTGTAGAATTTCTTATTATTTTTTGGGGGGGGGAACGGATATGTAGTAGTAGTATGAGTTATCCTTGCAGCTACATCCATCAGCTATACCAGTGAGAAAGCTACAGTTGCAGTTGGGCCAGGAACACGTCACGTTACTTCTGTGACCGCAGCGTACTTCATTTTTCTCTCAGACTGAAACAGTTGATATAGCGGCAAAATCCTAGATTTGTATTCGGGAGGTGTGCAGTTCGAATCTGAATCTGGACATAGGCTACACTGATTGAACCATTCTTTGGTCTTCCTCAGTACGTCCATGCAAATAACAGGCTAATACGTGGGCGGGGGCACAACCATATCCTTCCAGTTCATCTTTCATTCACAGTGTAGCCTAGACGCTGACAGCGCCGTGACATACACATCTCAAAGGAAGTTTGGGCCGTTCGAAACGAAAAGCTATGTGTACATGGAACAGCTCAAGAGTCGCCGCACTCCTTTTATTTACAAGAGAGAGTCAGTAAATATTATGTCAGAGATGGATGTAATACGTAAAAGTTCGATACTCGAACATCGAAAGATGTTTATTTCTCGACATATCCTCCACCAACATTGATACGCTTGTCCCATCGCTTTACCAGTTCGTCGAAACCCGCTGTCTTTTGACTGTTGTCTCAACCTCTTCCTCATCGGCGAAACGTTTGCCACCCAGCTGTGAACCGCTTTACGAGACAAACACTACCAACCCTAAACAGGAATCATTTCATAATTAATATTCTCTGCATTGAGTCTTTTAGCCTACAAAAAATAGTACAACCGAACGCTGCTCTTCGGTAGTATACACTCAAGCACGGTCGCCATTTTTACTGTAACCAGCCTCTGAACATGCGCGTCTGCTACCTTGGCTGTCATGAAAGTGGACAGTACTGCTACATAGTGAGACACATAGAAAACCTGTTGAATCCATTAGAGCTGTTTTACTTTCATTTATGACCTCTTTACTGACTCCTTTGTTATTCTCATATTGGGAAGTTCTACTAAAACTGGTAAACATTAAAACATCGATTAAAATCGGATGGGAATAACGCACGCCTGCACTAAGAACTGCGTGCCGCTAAATATTTATAAAGACAGAAAAGATTTCGAGTACAGACACATGAGAGGTGCAATTTATGCCCAACACAGTTTCTTCAAGAAGTATTACGGTTTCCATATAATTAAAATAAATTCGTATGATCTCAAAGCTCAGTAATAGTTGGACTTGATTTTGATCAAATTTTGTACAGACAGGAGAGGAGACGCATGCTTTCAAGCCTAATTTGCAAGTACCCTGTTCACCACAATGGCAGCCATTATTATTATTATTATTATTATTATTGGCCGCCTCTGTGGTCTGGTGGTCAGAGTTTCTGGGTACAGATGCAGGGGTCCCGGTTCGATTCCCGGCGCTACCAGATTTTCTGAGAAGTAGTGGGTCTGGAACGGGGTTCACTCAGCCTCGTAAGGATAATTGAGGAGCTATTTGAAGAAAATAGCGACTCCGGTCTAGAAAACCGAGATTAACGGCCGTGGGGAACCGTTGCTCTGACTACGTGACACCCTCTATCCGCAAAAGTTGGCACTAACTTCGCCGACAAGCGGCGGTCGCTCGGTCGGTATAGTTCGCTTGCGGACTTCACGCCACGGAGTTTGTTATTATTATTATTATTATTATTCATACAGTCATTCTGTTTTGAAGATGGAGGCAGAAATGGCTTATTGAACGCTCAAACAGTCTAAGCAGGTAATTAACTAAGTAACTAATTAACTAAATAATGTGTCGGAGCCGTTCTCCAGAAGCTAACAATCCCTCATCTACTCAAGAAATTCCTGTCCTGTCATGAAAACTGACGGCTCATTACTGAGCTCTCAGGAGCTAGCTACCAGGTCCTGTCCTCAGTCGAATGCATCCAGTTCACGACTCACGCTGTGTAGGCTACACCTGTATCAAGAAGTTTCGTTGTGAACTTCGTCTCACATTTACACCTCGGTTTTGCAAATGACGTTTTCCACGGTTCCTGGCAAACCTCACTTCATCCATACGTGCTACATGCCCTATCCATCTCATTGTCTTCGATTTCATCACTGATAATGTTTGACGAAGAGTGTGAACTATGAATTTCCTTAGTGTGAGGTTTCCTGAGTTCTCCTCTTCTTTCCTGTTAGCCCAGATATTCGCCTCCTCCGATGTGTGACTTCGGCTTTCGGCGTTCAGCAATGTCATGTACGTTGAAGCTGTACTAACGCCCTGACGTACATTGCTGTCGCCATCTTCACGAGAAGTGAGGCGGAAGAAGGAAATTATTGGTTTCGAGGCCTCGGAGTGAGAGTAAAGTTGGGGGCGTGGAACGTCGAACAGCTTCAGTACACGACAAGGCAAAACCCTGAACACCCAGGCTGCACACGTCTGCTCTGCCCTCATTTCTTTCGTGAACTTCAACCTCCATCTGTATACGGTTTGTTTGACGACGCTCCGAGTCTAAGGCATGAACCATCTTCTTCTGCTCGAACACTAGGATCGTGGGTTCGAATCCCACTCATGGCATGGATGTCTGTGTGCGTTTATTCTGTGTGTAGATAGCGGCCATGCGACGGGAGTCCTACCGACTGTGTAAGGGATTAGAAAACTGGAAAACAGTGAAGCCCCAACAGAAGGATAGACAGAGTGATAGAATGGTTAATGAATAGTAATCAGAAAACTGTGGAAAGATGGCGGTGTCAACCTAATTTGCGTAAAACAGCTGAGGAAAACCATGGAGTTCTTAGACAAGGTAGAAGGTGTCTCGTCCGGGATTTGAAGTGGATACTTACCGAATGCGAACCAGAAGCGATACCGTTTGAATTAACTTACTACTTTTATTACTGTCGCTCACAAATGTTTGATGAATAGAAATGGTGGTTAAATGGCATCTTGAGTGGCACACGAGGTTGTAGGAGAAACTCCTGCCCTAGTAGCGTAACATTTCAGGAGTCTCAGAATACCGTAACGCAGATAAATTAACGTTTATCCCTCGCTTCAAGCGGTAACTGCTGCTGTTCTGTTCGTGTGTACTGTAGCAGTAGTTACGAACGGCAGTGGACTTCTGACTGGATTGCGTGTGGAGCATACCTCTAGATAGGTTATTCTGTATACTGTAGATGTACAGCTACGTTTCAGAAGTTAGGTATTTTTTACTACGTTTGTTCATATAATCAAACGTTCAGATAATATTTTCCATATATTCTTTTTTTTTTCTTTCTCTACCTTCACGGATTAGGCCCTTTGGCCTGTGCCCATTCAGAATTAATTAAATTTTTAAATTTGAATCTTATAGACAGTCGGTAGGACTCCATTGACGGGTGATCAGCCCTGTCGCTACCTGCACAGGACAACACAAACACATGCCTCAAGTAGGATTCGAACCCACGATCGCAATGTTTGAGCGGGTGAAGGTATTTCATGCCTTAGACTGCGCGGCCACTGTGATCAGCTTTTCCATAGACTTTATGATCCAAATACAATAATGATGTCGGTAACAACAGTTCCTCATTTACATGTAATTATCTTCATTCTAGTTATTTGTATAGATGGTTCACCCAGAGGAGACCCCGAATTAATAATTTTGTGATGAAAATGAAACATCGCTAATGCATACATTGGATGGCATGGAGGTAATTGGGTTAGGGAAGATGTTGAAACTGGATTCGTTCTTCCTGGAAGCAGAAGAAACACGATTCTCCATGTGTGGAATTGTTGCAGCCAGCTTGGAGTGGAGGAAATGGCAGGGACCGAACCAGCGTTGCAGTGTATACATTGCTTTCGTTTTCATCGGCAAATTATTGTGTGATTTATAATTAATTTGAGGCCTCCTCCAATTGTATCATCGTGTACTCCCGTATGGACTTCATTCCCTGTTGCGACAGCACAGAAAGATTTACTATGGTAGATTCCGTGTATATATACTATCTTGCTTTTAATTTTGGAAACCTTGACCCGGTTTGCTTGGCATCTCGTATTTCCAGTGGACCGTGTTTTCAGAGCCCGGAAGATATATGAAGACTGGACAAACTGAAATGAAAGTGGACGGCTTGTAGGGAGTCGTTCAGTATATACGCCATCTTCCGGCTCAGTAAACACAATCTCGACCCAAGCCTCGGTACACTACATTAGTGAGTAGAAGGACCCTTCCATGTGTCTACACAATAGACCTCAGATTCTGTTATTACAGGGAACAGGAATAATTTGTTCACACGTGAACTGGGTCGGACAGCTAATAACTTGACACCGCAGCGTGTCTTGAGGCAAGAGTGTACATTGCATGGGAAACTGTGGGCCTGTTCCTAACATGACTGACCGACCGATTTCTCCTATCTACCGCATCTTTATATAGAGACACTTTTTCGCTGGAAATGGTGTTTATTTTAGCTGTAACTTCACAACTCTTTTATCAAAAATATACTTCATCTCAAATTGAAACGTAAGTTTTGTAAAACGTTAATATTTAACCCCACATGTAGGGTCTTTTATACTAAAATGACTTAAAGCGCATCTTTAATTTTAAAAAAATTCACCCCGGAACCCCTACCCCACCCCCATCTACTCCGTACCGAGCAGGCAGGTGTAATTAACGGTACAGTCTCGTATCCGGGAGTTGCTACGTTCGAATTCATGTCGGGAATCCGTCTATCCTGACGGGAGTAAAAAGGTAAAGCTATCCCTGTAACACGCGTTAGACGTCGAGGTTCCCACATGTTCTATACAATCGGCTCACAGATGGTGGTGGTTATCAGCCTTAAGCTCCGGCCGCCCTTTATCTCCCAGGAAGATTCCTGGTACTTATTTCTGATAGAGTCTGAGTCGATCACAGGGGAACAGTGGGGCTGGAAGGATTAGGTCAATTGAAAAATCAAGTGACCTCATCGGGAATCGAACCCGCTACTTTCTGGCTTGTAGCATTGTGCCTCAACCATGATACTGAATGCCCCCTCCTGACTGGGGCTCTTCGCGGTTTTCCTGAATCCTCCCATCCAAAGCAGTGAGTGCAATTCCATTAGGCCGCAGCTGATTGCTTCCAGATACTTTCCAATTCACTAATCCTACAATTCGACACTATTCACCCCAGGAGACCGACAGCGTCGTAAATTAAACCATAACGTTCCCACCTCGATTTTGCGGTGCTACATATCTTCCCCCCCCCCCCTGCGCTGAGGCGCCTAATCCAAAAGCACAGTGAACTCTGTTTCAAATGTAAGACCGGGAAATGCTTCTACAGTCCCTCATCGCATAGTCCCAACTAGGTAACCAGGTATTAATATCATGGACGCAGGTGAAAAATATTACACACTTCTTTATGTGGGTCTGACAATGGTTCTGATATTAACGAAGAGCATAAATAGAGTTCATATTGTCACGTAGTATGTGTGTCTGTAGAAGGAGTTTGGATTGGTGAATGAATTTAATGACCATATACAGATAGTAACTACAAATAACTATAGCATTATCGCTATAGCCAAATCCACATAGCGTACATTTCACTAGAACACACAGTCTGCTGTTCGCAGTCTACTACTAGATGTTTCCTGGTAACGGCTCCAACAATGGCTATTCTTCTGCCTCCGGCTCAAGTCCTCTCCTCACAGTCTCGTACAGAAGTGACTAAACTGACCTTGTCCCTTGCTTGTAACGTCTCGGTATGGACCACATAGAAACTACTGCGCCATTGTTATAGTCCAGTTGTTGCATTATTATGAATCTGCTGCTTAGCAACGGGAACGTGTTACCTAGCCGTTGTCCAGAGACGGCCCTGGTATATCCACCCATGTGCCGGTCGTTGCATAGCAACGGTTCTACACTTTACAGTATTTAGTTCTTCTGGGTTGGAAAGCCTTATGTTTTATAGGTGTGTAGCTACGTTTCGGAGCAATATAGTGCCTCGGTCTTCGTCATATGAGTGGTGGGATGTGCTCTGAATACCCCTCGTGCGCTCCACAGCATTGAGGCCCAGTGCCCGGTTTTGTTTGTAGTCAGTACCTCGGAGTATGTTGCTTTGTTCGATGAGCAATGAACTGAACGGGATGTAAATGGAATGAAGCGATCGTGGGCCTTGTTTAAGACAATATTCCGCATTAGCCTGAATGAATTGAAGAAATTCACGAAGAGTTTCAGCTAGGATTGTCGGTTCTCTGACCGAGTTTCGAACCAAGTACCTCCCGAATGCCTTACCGTTTCAACCAGGTTTCTCGGTTTCGCAGAGCCGTAATAGAAAAGAAAAAAACGTGCTTGTGCACTTGATCGCTGTCAGAACATCAACCCACAAAGAGATTCTCACGGTGGGGAGAATGCAATATAGTTCGGAGAGACCCCTAGCGTTTCGGAGGAACACATCGCTTCCTTCTTGGTGGTCGGAAAGTAAGCTAAGCAGGAAACCAGCTGAAGATACCAGCTTACATCCTGCCTCTTGAGATGATGTGACCCTCTGGAGCGACGGGCTCGCTCCGGACTACACGGCGTTACAACTCAGAATTACGTTTGACAACACAATGGTGAAGCGAGAGACGGCTGGAGAGAATTGTGTAAAGAGGAGCTTCAGCAAATTCCAGTAAGATGAGATTGGATGGGTATGTAGTGCCCATTGGAGGGTTGAGATATACAAAGTTTTTTATTCAGATAACCTGGACTCAGGAGACCATTTGCAAGACGTAAGCCTAAATGGAAAGCTATTATTAATACCAAGTTAAAGAAATAGGGCAGAAGAGTGTACTGGACTCAAATGACTCGGTATATGATCCAGAAGGCAACTGTTGTGAAAATCGTAATAAAAAGTTAAATAGTTCCGTTCAGTGTGACTGGTGTACTTAACTTTTTCATAATATTAGTGTGACGGACCAGAATGAAACAAATCAAATCATAATAAAAGTTTCTGCTTCTTAGCTAAGCGACTATCATCTTCTCAAGAAGGATTTCGTCGCATCGAGCTTATTAATCAGTTAGTTAATACGTTTACATGTATAGCCATAACGTCTATTTATATCTGTAGCTGGTAATTTATCTCCTATTACTGCTATTAGACCTGATCTCAGAGGCTTCTATCCTACCTTGGCTGTTTACATTCAGTCAAGTTATGACGAGTTCAGTTCAATTCAGGGATGAAGCCTTATATAGTAAAGCTTACTTTCTCATCCTTTCGGTCTGTAAATTCATTTGTGTGGGTATTTATGATTTTAGGGACACTTGAGTAGATGACCCTATTGGCCCACAGCATTTAATAATATGATCATCAGCGTATGGCTGCTTGAATGGGACGCGGAAGGAAGAGCTTTTGGCTTACTATAATCCCGTAATATGTCTCTATTTAAGGAAAACCACGGAAATCCTCAGATAACGGGTCTCCGGGCCGAAATTTGAAGGCAGAACCCCCCAGAAAATAACCGTGATTGCTACCCACTCGACAAGACACTCGGTAATTATTCCACTGTTCCACATAAAAGACGCTTTATGAGGTAATCAGGTAACAAACCTAGAAACAAATAGTTAAAATGTTTAATTTTAACTTTCCGTTTTGTTATTTTTTGTGTACTAATAATTTCATTCCTACGAGAAAAGTTACTCAGTTTGTATCGGTCTCACAGTACAAGGCGACAGTGCTTTCGTGTACTTATGTCACTCTTAACTCTGAGATATCGTTAATGTTTCGATCTGCAGGAATCAGATTCCCTCATCACTGAATGCAGAAAGCAGAAAATGGCCTTTCATTGTTCAGTAAATACGGTCGTCGGCAGCAGATCTACGGGCTTTATCTTAGCGGGATTCTATCTGCAAATATATTTCCAATTGTAGACTGAAATCTACTGAAGCGGACTGCTTAGTGACCTTGTGGCTAGAGCACTTCAGCCCCACCCATGACAATATTTTATCAGTAGAGGGAACAAAACAGACGAGTACATGAATCTCTTCTGGAAATTCAATTCTGGAGAGTTAGTTGAATTCCCAGCAGCTACAATAGTTACCTTGACTGATGACTGTCCTGCCTCTCGTCATCCCCAGACCGTACGGTGCCTCAGAGCAAGCCATGATTATACACTACGTAACAACTGCAACTGCACTTCAGAATCACAACTCGACTGTCCTAAGCTTCGTCTCTAGTACGCCAGAAAGAACGCCAGGTTTTTCTTAAAGGAACTCATATCCAGTGGGTTCAGCGGCCGAAGCGTGAAAGTAACCACCCGTCACAATCTAAAAATTAGATACAAAATTACTCGTTCTTTACCCTCGTCACTTTTTTGGCTTCATGGCTTGACGCTTAGTTATAAAGAAAATTTCGGTTTTATATATGTACGAGTATGCGTGTATTTAGGTCAGTTTGTGTGCTTGGGTGAGTTCCTACAGCTATGATTTACCGAATATCTCAATTGAGTGGATCGCTTCATACTCAAGAGGTCCCGGATTCAAATCTTGTGTCCTGATTGAGGAATTTTCCGGTTTCCCTCACTCCCTGCAGACCATTCCAGGATATGACCGCTTCCTTTCGCGTTCTCTCCAGTTCACTCTTCACTAATAAGCGCACATTTCGACGCTATATATATATATATATATATATATATATATA
>NW_019739960.1:978143-1114819 GCF_002891405.2 Cryptotermes secundus
TATATATATATATATATATATATATATATATACACTCGTATATAAAGTATGAGGTACTGACTGCGTCTTGAAATAAATCACTATATTGTAACGAGGAGCCGGGATAGCTCGGTCGCTATAGCAACTGTCTTCGGGCTTAGCGACGGAGCAGTCGGAGTTCGAGTCCTGGTGGGGGCAAGAATTTTCAGTTCTCCACGTCGTCCAGACCGGCTCTGGGGCCCACTCATCCTCCTAATCAATGAGTACTGGGGGCTCTTCCCCGGGAGTAAAGCTGGAGGGGCGTGAAGTTGACCGCTCTCCTCCAACTAGTACCGAGACCAAGAAAATGTGGGTCTAATCGTGCACTCCCCCATACGTCTTCATGGCGTAGTGCTTAAGTAGTTAAGCACAGGAACAACTTTGCGTGTACTGTAATGATGCTGAGTGAGTTCATGAAAGCACGCGCTGGTACATATAGGACTAATTCTTCCGCTACGTGGATCTGGCAACTGTAGTCTTTCTACCGTCAGTTATCGTCATATTAGTGAACTGATTTTACTTAGAAGTGTTTCTTGGAACTTCATTTCCCCCACCCCCCACCCGATTTTCAGTATTACGTTCGGATTATGAATACGTGTGTAAATAACGAAATAAGTGCATTATTGCCACTGTTATGTCAGCTGTTTGTTATTGCAAATGCTGTGTTGAAGATACTGGACCTCAGCATGAACACCTTTCCACTTTTTTGGATCATGTTTGAGGAATGTTACCAGTACTGACTGCTTATACATATGCAGACTCTCTACATCACGTTCAGACTAATAGATGTACTAGTTCCAGGTATTTCTCCCGTACGTGAACAGTTTTATTTTTATGCTTTTCGTCTCGGTTCGCTTGTTACCATACATTAAAATACGTTTTATATGTATGAACACTCATACTTACTAAATCCCTGAATAGCTGTCACATTTTCTCTCGCCAGTTGTGCGGGACAGAGTGTGAAGAGTTGCATATCTCGTAGGATCACCCAACGGATAATACCTACGAGTACAGCTTTCCTTGCCAAGGCTTCAGTTTATGTTGAATATCTCCTCATTTTCAATGATATTATTTCTCGGAAATTTGCTCCTTCCAGTGGACTGAGGAATCGCATATGTGCAGTTTCTGTTATAATCTTTCTCACTCTCTCATTTCCGACGTTTCGCTTCCAAAATGTAAATCTGGCTCAACTGTTATATTATGTAGCCATAATAGAAAGTCGTCTTTAATTTTGTTTTGAAATTCTTTTCCGTTTTTCCTTTCAGTCGGTTATATACGGGTATACTCGTGTGTACATATGCAGCGTTTTTTCTGTATCCTTATTTAGTCGCGCTGGTATTTTGCATCCGAGGCATTTGGTTTGTAAACTTACTGTGACAATATCCTACTTTAATTTCTTCCCAAAACTGCACAACACGCTAAAGAATGGGAAGGAAAAGACACCAAAAGGGAAGTAGAGAAACACTGAAAAACACAAAGAGAAATAATAGAGAAAATGCAATAAGAAGAGTAGGGGGAAAAGTAAAGCTGTAATAATGGGAAAAGCTGAACGGAAGGGCGAAAGGAGGAAACGTATATAAAGTGTCAAAGAAAGGAGAAACATCAAATTATACACCTTTCATGTTGGTACACTCAGGGAAGCACTGCATGTAAACGCGCTGTTTCCTGTTGGCGTCTGAAACATACGCTACAGCTGAGACGCAACGTTTGTAGTTCGCGTTTTTCGGGTTCCATAACGTGTACGTCGAAAACTGTGTTAGTAATGCCATAACGTCGTCTTTCGTTGCATCTGTTGCTAATTAGTTACATTTAGGAAGTAAGGTATTGTAAGTTAGATGCTTTGTTCTTTTTTTTTTTTTTTTTTTAACTCTGGTGCTTTTCTTCCCGCTCCTTAAAATCCCAAGAAAAACNNNAGCTGCATTTAGCAAGAAGAAGAATAATCTTTTTACCAGCAAATTGGACTTAAATTTGAGAAAGAAACTAGTGAAATGCTACATTTGGAGCATTGCTTTGTATGGGGCTGAAACTTGGACACTTAGGGCAGTAGATCAGAGTAGATCAGAAACACCTGGAAAGCTTCGAAATGTGGTGTTGGAGAAGGATGGAGAAAATCAGTTGGACCGATTATATGAGAAATGAAGAAGTGTTATTTATAGTCAGTGAGCAGAGGAATATCCTACACGAAATAAGAAAACGGAAGGCTAATTGGATTGGTCATGTTTTACGCAGAAACTGCCTTCTAAGAGAAGTTATTGAAGGAAAGATAGAGGGGCGGATAGAAGTGACCAGAAGACGAGGAAGAAGACGTAAGAAGATGCTGGATGACCTTGGGGACAGAAGAGGATATTTTCATTTGAAGGAGAAAGCTCTAGTTCGCATCAAGTAGAGGAACTGTTTTGGAAGAGCCTGGGGACCTGTCGTCTTGACAGATTACAGATGAATGAATGATTACTTTTCATTTCATGCATCCTATTGTGTTATAATATACAACTTCTTTATTAAAACCGTCACAACACAACTATATCAAGGTCAGTGCCTGGTTTTGTCTCTGCTACATGTTTCGGCTATTAATAGCCATCATCAGGCAAATTTGTCTGTGGGAACGCAACAAAATTGCAAAAACCAAGGACTGACTCGATGATGTAAAGCATCACTCGAAGAATTTTATTCATGTTTTATACTATAACTTTTTTATATAGTCTAATTTATTGTAGTATTTTTACGTCAAGTATTTTAATATAATTAATATTATTGTATCCAATTTTATTAATACTGCAGTTAAGTGGTGTATACGATGTTAGCCATGTATTTGCCTGATGATGGCTTTTAATAGCCGAAACATGTAGCAGAGCCAAAACCAGGTACTGACCTTGATATAGTTGTCTTGTGACGGTCTTAATAAAGAAGTTGTATATTATAACACAACAGGATGCATGAAATAAAAAAAAGTTAGTGATACCATTCTTCATTAAAGTAATATTTTACATGTTCCCCATAATTAATATTTAATAAATATTTGTACATCATTATCACTGAACTACTTGTCGAATTAAACTGGCTCAGCCTGTAATGTAACCTTTACTGGAGTGTCAGTCAAAACAGCAACACCCTACTTTTCTGCCCGCGACTCTGTCTAGGCGCTTCTCTTTTTTGAGCAAGTTTGATTTAAGCAGAGCTTACGTGGTGCAAATAGCTTTCTGAAGACGATTAGCCCGTGTTTAAGCCTGATATTGAAGGTTGTCTACTGACACGTAAGTTCGAGTTTGATAATCGGAGATCCGAAAAAAAATCAAGGTTTTTATTATGAAGTGAACAGTCAGTCACCGCAGAGGGCGAGGAATTCTCTTCTGTAAAAATGTCTGTGTTAATTGGGCATACCCCTTTTACCAAAAATCCAGCCTTTAGAGTCTTTGTTGTGAGTGTATTTGACGTCCACTGGTTCACTATTCATGGGACATCATGTACTGTCATATTTTCCATGATGAATTCTTCACCATGCGTCAGACGCACCTGACCTCTCTAGGGGCTGCCATGTGTGGGTGGTATGAGTTGGGAAAGACAGTAATACCGCTCCATTTTCCGTGGAAAGGCCAAGTACTTATACATAAATATGTGTCTGAAGATTGCCCTGTAGAAGTAATGTAGGTTTATATTTCGTAATCACAGTGCTTTATGAAATGCTCCATGAAGAGTAGAAAATCAGTTCATCTCATGCACTGAGACTTATTGTTATCATGCCACTGTCAGCGAAATATAAACACTTTTGAAAATGCTTGGAAGCGGTCTGTCATAAAGGATTGACTCACATGAGATCCATGAATTGGATACCTTCGAATAGGACGGAGAAATTTCATATGCGACCTCTCTGTAGGCGAGACGTATTTGTGGTTATGAAGCACAAAAATACACGTATGATTTCCCTTCTCACTGTAGTCCATGTAGCCTTTCATTATTGAAGGGAAGACAGTTTTAAGTAAAAGCAATCATTTAATTTGGACCGCGTGCTGCTACCGCAAGGATTTAAATCTGGTAATGTTAATTTTCATTTCCAACATGAATTATAAAAGTGTTTTCTATGGAACTTACTACAACTGCCGTCTTCAAGAAATTTGCGAAGTCTCTGCAGCTTCACAAAATTCACTGACTACTGAGCAGATGACTTTTTTTATACTGAAAGCTGTAATTACATTTTTTTTACTTATTCACACGTGTTTCTTTAGACATGGTGTCTCTTTTCGTTCTTCTTTGTCGGTTATCATATTTACCACGTGTACAAAATCAGGGCAATGTGACGGCGCTGAAGCTGGTACAGTGTAATAACAAACCCTTGACTAGTTTTGTAACCTTACCCTTTGTTACGCCATTGTGTTTCACAGTGAATTACAAGAAGAAAACATGTTATACAGATTTGAAAATATTACAGTAAGTTATCTGAATATCAGTTGTGCAGACGCCACGAAACTCGTTCGACAAAAATAAATTAACTCGCTGTTATGAAACAAAGACGGGGGAATGGAATAGTTATTCGAAGTCAAGGAAAACACGTTTTCTCCTGTTCACACAGGGCGATCAACTACAGAGCGACTATTGAGAGCGGATAAACAGATGTCCAGTATGGTTTCAGGCCGGTAGCTGTCGGAGCCACTGCTACTTAACGCCTCATTTCTAATTCGGATTTAACAGCTAGCCCCGGTCTCCCGTATGTAAATGGAGTATGACTGACGTAGTTAGAAATTAGATCAGCCATTTCCCAACTTCCCTCTCGCGCAGGTTGCAATAATAGACATTCTTCATGTTTCACCCCAAGCACCCAGATGTAACCAGACGTGCCAAATACGATTTCAAGAGTGTTGATCTCATCCAGAATTGCGTTCACTTGATCGTTGCTGACGAGATAAAGCTTTTAACCTGAATCAGTGGTAAGGTATAACCGGCGCGGCGACATTTTCGAATCGTTTCAAGTCAAACATGTCGAGACTGAAACATAACAATTCACAGCCATGTACTCGTACTCTATGTGCATAGGTGCACTGTAATTGTAATTTAATTTTCTACCTACCTACCACTCTGCGCTACAGCCCTGGGTGATCCTTGACCTCTCTACAACCAGTCTCCACAACCAATGCGTGCTTCCATAGAAATGAACCCACGCATAATGATGAGGTTTGTTGTTAGGTTTCTGAACAAATTTCCTTCTACAGGAGGAGACTGTTAGCTTAATGCCCAACCAGGGTATCTCTCTTAGTTTGGAGGCTTTGACCTTTCCGGCATGGGTGATTCTACTGGTAGATAAACTACCGCCGGCATAGCTCTCCAGGTCACAGAGTCACGCAAGCCCCACCACCACGACAAGGTGGAGAAACCTTTGGGGGGAATTGTAATTTAATTACTTATCCGGAAGAGAATGTTATTCAACCAAGTTTTACAGAACGCCGTGGCCGAGTTGTTCCAATTCCTGCTTTGTATTCGGGAGATTTCAGGTTCAAATCCTGGCCAGGAGACTAGCTATCCATATCGAAGCTTCGTGATTTTGCTGAGCCCCTCCAGAAAAATACCCGGAATATTACCTCAAATTAGGCCCAAGACAACTTCGGTTCACGTCCTGTATTATTCAGTGGCCAGTACCCACCCGAGCATCCGGCAGCGCCGTATAGCTAGGCAACTGAGAGCTACGTCAGATAAACCACAAGACAGTGGGCATACTGTTTGGTATAGATGTATCGTTATTAAGGGAGATGGTTTCCATAACTTATTAAAATTTAGTCGAATCCATTGGAGAAGTTTTCGAGAAAATTTTAATTTTGTACTTTCTGGACTCCTTTAAGAACTCTTGGTTTTGCAGATAGAATGCTCATATCCCCCGGCTGCCGACTTATGACATGTATACTTTTAAATACCTAATCTTAATAAAATCCATCCAACCGTTCAGCTACCAGCTACCAGCAACAGCCTTTCAGAAACCATTCCTTCCTGTTCATGAAACTACGTCGAAATCTCGAGTTGTTTTCGCGGATACAGTTCTTTCTGGTGTAGCTATACTACGGAAAGGGGAAAACAATAAAAAGTGATAGTTTGTTCATTATTAATTATGTACCCCTATATTTCCTGTGTGTAAATACGGGACACGTGAACTCTACATCCGTAGAGATGTTTGGCCCACAGTGCTGAACTCAGCATCCATACCGATTGTCGTCACCAAGGCCACTGCATCGACGAAGTACCCACGTAGCAGCCATGCCATGTTGAAGCAACAAGTACATAGAGCGAACCCATGCATCAAGCCACAAACTCATCTGAATAATATTTAAAATTTCAGTACCTAGTTCGCAGAAAATAACCCGCATTTCCATTATAAAGACCAACAGGCTAATTCGTTTTATTATAATTATTATTATTATTATTATTATTATTATTATTAGTCTTAGTGCGGTGAGACTGAGTCCACTTGGTACTGCGGCCACTACTGGCCTGTTGTGCCAGCCCCAGATGATAGATATTGGTGATTGTGGAGCAGTTGGTGGAATGAAGATTGGCAGGGGAAACCGAAGTACTCAGAGAAAGTCTGCACCAGTACCACTTTGTCCACCAAAAATCCCACATGACCAGACCCGGGCTGCTGCGGTGAGAAGCCGGTGACTGACCGCCTGAGCTATAGCTCGGCCAGGTAATTTTTTTAAGAGAAACAAGTGTTTCATTATGGAGGGTGATATGAAATATTGGGAAAGCTGACTATAGCGATGAAGCTTCTGATTGTTTTCTGGAAGTGTCCGGTTCGAATCTCGGCGGTTGAGACACCGACTATTCACGCTGAGTTTCTTCATGGTTTTTCCTAATTCCTCCAAGAAAATTCCAGAATAGTCCCTTAAATTAGGCCACGCCTTTTATATCCTTAGCAGTCATGATCTAAACATTAACAAATAACACTGTGACATGACGCGCGAAAGCCGGAGTAACGGAGCCAGAGTAGACGTTCATTACTAGGCAACGTCTGGGTAAACAGGTTCGGGCGGAAATGAGCACGTACGCAACAAAAGGACTACCTTTCGAGGAATTGTTAGGAAACGGTGTTTTCTGTTGGGTCCGCCGCGAGGCTATATAATGAGAAACAAAGGGCAGCAGAATTATGCCCGTGTGGAGTCGAGTTCGAATACCTCCACCGTGACCCTGCGAGTCGTAGGAGGCGGCAAAAAGGGAAGTCTCAAATTTGAGACAGTAAGATAAGGTCGCGAGTCCCAAGGAACTCGGATCCGAGAAAGACTGCGCTGCCAAGGACCAGCAGCATATACAAAAAAACAAACCCGTCCTCTCATCAGAGAGGGAGCCAACGAATAACAAGACCGCAACTGTCAAACAGTAATAAAGATCTGGTCGCCAGCCCCAGATGGGTGCTTTATGCCAAGACAGACTGGCCGACTGACCGTCGGTCGTAAAATGAGACTCAGACTGAGTAGGATTAGATTTGAGGGAGTCTCTTGAGACGGCAGTCGGAAATGATTGAGAAGAGAAGACAGCGAACTCAATTGGCAGTCGGGCTGTAGTACCGCGATATTTAGAGTGTAATTCAGTGAGGCTGTTATAGTTCCTGTGTTATAATCCGTTGCCAGGAAACGGATAGTGGAGACTGTAACAGACAGAGGACACTAGTGGTTGCAGCAGTGAGCTGTAGAGTGCTGTGATTAGCGGTAGCGCTGCACTACTTGTAATTACGAGATGAGCGTGTAAGTGTAATATATCCAAATATCCATTCACAACCCCGTCTAATAGTGACACACAAATACACATGACAGTAATGGCTTACTATAAAAAATAAGCACATTCAGCGTTTTATAGAAACCAGAGTATTAATGATATAGCCAAAATACTTACACCGATTTTTTAGTATATGTCATTAAGTTTGTATGACTAAGTTACAAATGTTCTATATGTGAGCCATTATCTCACACGACAGGTCTCAATAAGATAATCCAATTCGTTCCAAACTCACCGGAGCATGTCCTCGTCAGCACTCGTAACAGCTGTTGTGATGCGTTGCTTTAGATCGTAAATACTTCCAGGAAGTGGGGGAACAAATCTGTCTTTGATAGATCATCCCTTCTTCTTCTTCTTCTTCTATGGCGCAACAGCCCGATGTCGGGCCTTGGCCTCCCTTATCAAGCCCTTCCATTCCTCTCTATCCTGCGCTGCTCTCTTCCAGTTCCTTACGCCCATTAACTTCTTTGCATCTTCTTCCACCGCATCAATCCATCTAGTTCTTGGTTTCCCAGCACGTCTCCTACCACCTATTGTACTGTATAATATTTTCTTTGGGATACGCTCTTTAGCCATTCTCTGTACATGCCCAGCCCATTGCAATCTTTTAAGCTTTATCGTCACTGAGATCTCTGGCTCCTTATATAATTTGTATAACTCTTTATTATATCTTATTCTCCATATCCCATTCTCTTTTATTGGTCCATAAATTCGTCTTAGGATTTTCCTCTCGAAAGAATTGGATTGATCTTCCCACAGAAAAATAAAATCACAAGGTGCGACATCCGGACTTCGTAGTGGCCAACTTGTGAGTGTCATGTTGTGGTCTCTTGAGCGGCCAATCCAACGTCAAGGCAGATTTGATCCAGGTAATTTCGAACCTCCACGTGCCAGCGAGGCGGAGCTCCATCTTCTATGAAAATGAAGTTCCTATACAACGCTGAAAGTGTCTGTTTCCTTTATAGTAACCCAGTATAATCACAAAAGTGTATTCCGAGGGCTGCATATTTTATTAGAACAGGTAGTGTGTATGGCTGTAACTGTTTTAAAAAAGAGACCCTCTGCGTAATATGAATTCAATGCCGGTAAGTTACCGCACGAGTGTTCCTCGCTGCTAATTGCGTGGCCTCGGGAAACTTGTCTGACAACTCTTCGCGCCTCGGCCTGACCCCTTGCCTCCATTAGAATGCAGTGCAGTTAACTCTTGGATCAACTGAGTACTAACTAGTTGAGGAACACTTTTTGGGGGTCAGTCTGTGGCAGTCAACTCACGAGGGAGAGTGAAGGTGGTGGGTTATAGGTGAGAGGAAGTCTCAGACGCTAACCTAATTTCCGGGGACGAGCGCCAGACGTGGGGTGGCTCGGAAGAGAAACGCCTGCAAGGCTTGGTGAAAACCACAGCGTTTGACGTCGGAAATATCCCATAATTCAATTCTGTTTGTTAGAACGTGACGCTGACACGGTCTGGGATTTGTGCTGCACCAAAAAGGAAATGATAAAGAGACCATAAATCGATCTGATAGGGAAAAGATGGGAGCGTAGAAGAGAGTAAATCGCCGTCAGCACATTTGTCTAGACGTCGAGAGATGCGGGGAGTTCCCGATATTCTGACGCGTGTGGGTTTGGGAAAAGAGGACATATTCCACATTTGAATATAGAGGAGATACTACGTGTTTGTTTTCTGTTTACTATTCGACGGAAAGCTCAACATTTGTTGTGTAAGTTTTAGTAGTATTTACGCCACTTCTTCTCTCTCTGTATTCTTTTGAAGTTCATGTTATGATACGTGGAGGCTAAAATTTATCACCGTCTTCCACGAATAACACAGATAAAACAGAACTCCGTGGTCCACACAGCCTCCTGTCAGATGAATACCGGGTTCTCTGTCCCGTGGATAAAGCGGTCGGTACATGAAGTAAGCTGCTACTCACGTTAAATTACTGCAGAAGTTAAGAACACATGGAAATGTACCTCCACTTCTTCATACATATTCATGGCGTGGTGCTTAAGTAAGCTCAGGGACGTTACCTCAATTTAACGGTTTACTTAGCGGCACTGTGGTTAGCTCCCAATACACAGTGACGGAAACTGGGCGTTTATTGAATAATATTTGGGAAAGATTATCAAAGGAGGCGACGGTTGACTCATTTGAGGTTATATCACGGCATATGTCTGGAAGGTTTGAGGACAATCGGTAAATTCCTCAGTTGGGATATCCCGTTCCCGGGCCGATGTTTGAACTTGGGACTTCTAGTAAGAAAAAAAATTGTTACATTAGGACACATTTCACTTATCACACAAGGGATAGTAAGTAAATTGGTCACAAATGGATATAATAAGTAAGACACATGATATTCGAAACTGGAAGGACGTTTATTTCTCAACAGAATCTCCACCAATATTAATACGCGTGTCCCATTGCTCTACCGGTACGTCAGAATCCGCAACACACAAGTCTCTTGACTTTCTCTCAGCCACTTCCGCATTTCCGTTTCAACCTCTTCGTCATCAGTGAAACGTTTGTCACTCAGTTGTAAACCGCTTTACGCGGCAAACACTTCAAACCCTAAAGAGGAAGCATTTCTTTATGAAAATTCTTTGCGTAGAGTCATTTTGTCCACAAGAAACTCATACTGCTTGCCCTTCGGTAATATATTCCCCACACACGGTCGCCATTTTGACTACTGAAACTATCCTCTGAACATACGCATGCGCGTCTGATGCCTACACTGTGATGCTACCTATTGATATACATAGAAAACGTATTACGTCCATTACAGCTCTTTTACTTCCTTTTGTGACCTCTTTATAGACTCTCCCTTGTAGAAAGTCAGTTTCTCTAAGCAAAATGAAAAAGAGTTTTAAGTATTGAGAAAGTTATTAATTTTTGCAAACATTTGTGAAGAACTGGATTTTAAGTTTCGCCACAACAGACAATACATTAGGTCCCCGAAGATTCATTTCAATCATCCCATTCCCTTATAGATCTTTGTTGATATGTTCACCTTGAGCCTCTATACACTTAGTTATCCGGAGCCTTAATTTCCTTTTTATTTTTTTTTTAATTCACATAGTGGGGGGTAGAATCTAGGTGGATCCACTCGGCTCGTCGGCCACTGATTGGCCTATTGTACCTGCCCCGGGTGATTATGATGATGGAGACTTTGGTGGAATGAAGATTGGCAGGGGAAACCGAAGTACTCGGAGAAACCCCGCCCCAGCGCCACTTTGTCCACCACAAAGCCCACTTAACCAGACCCCGGGATCGAACCCGGGCCGCCGCGGTGGGAAGCCAGCGACTGACCGCTTGAGCTATGGCGCAGCTTTGTCCGATGTTACTCCGGTATATTAAAATTTATTTACGTTTTGTATCCATATCTCAGCCGAACATTGGGAAGCTTGTGACAAATTGGAGATGAAAGCGTGAGTCCGCCTTGGCATGATGTCTTAGCCTTCCAAAAGGTAATACAGTTTTCTTTTCTGTCAAAGTCATGTTGCAACTGACGGTCAGTCAGTCTGTCTGTCTTGGTGTCGAACCCCAGCTGGGGCTCATGACCAGATGTTTTCTTCTTTGTGAAAGTTTCTGTCCTGTCCATTTGGGGCGCCCTCTCTTACGAGAGGTTTTTCTTTTCTGTTTCCTCAGAGATCATGTTAAATATATCGTAACGTTCTCTATGCGAGCAAATAGAAACTGTAGCGGAGCCGGTCAAACATACTTAGACCGCCCTCCCTTCCTGCTTTCCCCCTACTCTACTAGAAATCTCCCACTCTCATTGGCTCGATTTCTTGTTCTGCACTAGCATTAGATGAGAAACGCTAGCGGTCAGACTACAGGGGTAATGTGGGGGAACTAGCAACTCTTATCCCAACTGCACGTGAGAATTCTTTCTCTGACTCATTTGTTGGGGACGTGACTTGTATAAATCACGATTTCTTCATTACATATACAGGTATACCAGGTACGCTCACTATACGAATCTGTCTCGTTTCCCTTCACACATTCGTAATTTTGTTCTCTGTTTAGAGACAAGGACAATGTTTTATGCCTGCAAAAGAATTAAAAATTACCAGCTTATATTTTTTAACGTGCAATATTTGGAAAGTAAGTAAGTATTTATGTCTGTTATGCATTTTCCTTCTTATAAAGCTGGTAGTTGCTGAGATTTTCGAGAAATTAACCGAATTTTGGAACACGAAGTTCGATACAGCGTTCCCGATACCCCGCCACTGCGCACTCTCCTGTAGTTTGAAAAAGAAACAGCACGAACCAGTTTCAGAGTGAATAATGAGAAACATGTCCTGCATGTATTCCTCTTGTAATGTAGCCATTAAACCCATTCTTATTCTCGGTAGGCGGAAATGCGCCGTCCGTCTCACACTGTATCATTGGGTGCGGGGACAACTTGCGAAGCTGTACAGCGGCGAATGGTACGATGATACACAGATGATGAGTTGAGGATTCGGAAGGAGGCGGCTATGACCTAATCAAGAGAGTGTCCTGGCATTTCCCTGGATGTTTTGAGGAAAACCACGAAAAATATCGGTGAGAATAAACGGCGTCAAAGCCGAGATTCGAACCCAGCACCTACCAAATACGTGTCTCGAGTTGTAACGCTTAACCAACCCGTTCGGTGCAATTCATAAGTAGTAGCTAACAGAATAATAAATTAATTATATTGGAATTAAGAAAATAAAATATAATTATGTGATTAAATGTAAAACGAATTCATCCTATACATACACATAGCCTTAACAGCCGTTGCTACCGTACATATGGGCAAGATTACGGAGAACATTTCATAGTCTCATTCGGTGAATATGTAACAGTTTCTTAGATTTTGTTTGTCGTTTAACCAGACTCGGTAGCTCAAGACATTTCTTATACCTTTTGTGTTTTATTTTAATTTAAAAAGGTTTCAGTGTTCCAGGCTATACAGCAGATATGGTGACACTGTGAATCGCGAGCAGCATGCAGTTAGCGGGGGGAAATGCTAGTCAGCCCGTTTTTAAGAATGACTAAGTAATCTGCTGGGTGGAAAGCCCGCCCTGAACAGCCAATGCATTTCTGTTTTTGGCTCGGAGCTTCTGAAAATTATCATGTGGAACGCCGGTGTAAAGTTTGGCCACCCCTGCTATGTAGCTTCGAATTGTAGGATGATTGGTAAATAATGAACTGAAAATGGTTTTTAAGGAAGAAATCGTTGCGCCCAGAAGAGTTAGGCTTCCTATCTCGGTTTTTGCCTTGGAGGGACTGAGGTAAGCCACAGGAAATAACAGTAAGGACGGTGTCCTGGTCGACCTGCGATGCGAGTTCCACACGAACACTAGGTAAAAGCATCGCTCCACCAACCAGCGCGGTCTCTTTGTTTCTCTATGTTGCTTTTTGTTCTTCAAATATTTCTAGTCCCGCATTTTGGGCATATCAAAATCCTACATGACAACAATTGAAGGCCAGCCTACTGCATGGATCTCTGTGGTCGAATCTGTAGGTGGATAGACAGACTTGTTTCGGGTGGGAACCGTGTTGCTTTGGGCCCGGGGCCACGCGGTAGCGTAGTTGGTTGAGGGGCTATGCTACAAGCCGGAAGGTCGCGGGTTCAAGTCTCGATGAGGTCATTGGATTTTTATCAGTTGACCTAATCCTTCCAGCCGCACTATGGCCCTGGGGTTCACTCAGCCTCTAACAGAAATGAGTACCAGGAATTAATTAAATAATTTTCCTAGGGAGTAAAGCGCGGCCGGCGTGTAAGGCTGACAACCTTACCGCTATCTTTCAGCCGATTGTCTAAATAGTGTGGGACCCTCAACGTCTCGCAACCCTATGGGCCTCCATGGTCTGTTACAGGGATAGCTTTACTTTTTACCTTTACTTTATGTGAAGGTGCCCACTCTTGAGTTACCCGAAGAAGAACTGGGGGCAATATCCCCAGCTTTCACTGTGGAGTCACGAGTCGTGTACAAGTTACAGTGGGCTTCCGTCCAATTTTGAATAAATGTTTTATTACGCGTTTTGGATCTACATTCAATCTTCCCGGGTCATAAAGTTTATTTACTTCAGTGTCACGATTAAAGTGGATAATGTTACCATTTAATACATTCTAGACTATTACTTCGTAGGAGTTCACATGTTATTTTATTAACACGTTAATATGACAGTGTAACACAGCAATAAAATAATTTACACTTGCTTATTTCTCCTGGTTTTATTGTCGGAAATTTAAGTAGTCTGCTTTGCCCACTCTTCCCCTAAGTATGAAACTAAGAGGAACTGAGTCCGTGTTCAGGAACTGATGGTTCCTCAGGCAGGCAAGGAACCCTCCTACTTCAATGGGAACTGAAGGTTCGTTACCTTGTTCAGAAGTTAGTGAGTCAGATCGTATCCGTTCTGTTATTATATCAATGTCTACCCTGAGATCTCACAACTAGCCTCATTTTCCGGGTTTCCCGACCATTATTCTGTATATATTTCTCATTTCTCGGATTCATGATGCATAGCAAGCCTTTAATTTAGCACCATAATAGATTTTTTGGTGGGGTGTAAATCATGAAGCCAATCACGGTGGCCGCGCGGTCTAAGGCATGAAATGTATTCGCTGGCACGAACGCTAGATCATGGGTTCGAATCCCACTCAAGGCATCGATATCTGCCTACGTTTATTCTGTATCTGTGTTGTTCTGTGAGTAGGTAGCGGCCTTGCGAGGGGCTGATCCCCCGTCCAAGGAGTCCTACTGACTATAGGATCGAGAGACTGAAAGAGAGGCCAAGGCCCAACAAAGGGCTGTATAGCCATAATAAAAAAGGTAAAGCTATCCCAGTAACAGGCCGTAGAGGCCTATACAGTTGTGAGACGTTGAGATTCCCATATTTTCTAGACAATCGGTTCATGGATGGCGGTGAGTTTGTCAGACTTACGCGCCGGCCGCCCTTTACCCACAGGTAGATTCCTGGCATTAATTTCTGTTAGAGTCCACCCGAGGGCCATATTGCGGCTGGAAGGATTAGGTCAATTGAAAATAACAGTGAACTCACTGGAAATCGAACCCTCGACCTTCCGGCTTGTAGCTTAGTGCCTCAATCAGTTACGTTACCATGTGCCCCCGTAGATCCATATAATAATAATATTGAAACTCCTAATTATGCAACTGTTGAAATGTTCTTATTCCGTACATGATCAGTCCATGAGACTATTACGCTTCGTGATTAAGCGACCGGTGTAATGTTTCTTGAGTTGGAACTGAGGAGAATCTGTTTTTATGATGCGTCAGAACAACGTGGAAACATTTCCCATTGTTATAAGTGGGACATAATCCCCTGTTAGACAGTCTTGAAATATTTATACATCAGAAGTTTTGTACAATGTTTTGTATAATGTTGCATCTTTTACGTCTTACTGATTGTAACGGATCCAAATGAGTAGGTGCCTTCTCATGCTTTCACCTGAATGTGGAAGCCGATTCAGTCTTCGAAACGTAGTGTTCCTTCAGAACACGAGACGATGGACAAGGCCCAGAAACCCCAGTATTTCCGAGTGTAATATACAGCTTTAAAATTGACAGAACTCGTAGAGGCTTCTTACTTTTTGGATGCCCTGTCTTTATTACGAGATTAATTACCAATGAGACCTGCACGCGAGGCGAGAGTCACTGATGAACCCTTTTTTCCTGGCAATGGATCGATGTTTTTTTTTTAACAACTAGAAAGCCACTAGGGATAATAGAGCTGCAGATATTAGGTTTCACAAGAAACTTCACCAAAGAGAACGGATCACAGAGTTAAGACAATGTACAGCGCTATCACAGATAATTAACTTTCCGTTTTCTTATGAATTCTAGATTCCTCAAAGGAGCTATTGTGGTGCTTCTTTCCTGTGAGTGTCGCAGAGACAGAACAGTGTTCTAACATCCAACTTCATACTCATTAATTACAGACGTACCTTTCTTTGGCAGTTCTCTGTAGTGTTATTTAGCCTAAATGTAGATGAGGTTACGGGGTTGAGAAGAATCTTAAATGGGGTGTAGAGTGAATTCATTCTCTTCAGACTCGCCCGAAAAGTCTCTAATGAAATTTCCGGGTATATAACATGCGTACATTTATTCCAAAGCCTCAATATTATGGCCTTCCGTGGTTTGGCGCCTTGCAATATGGTAGATTGATAGAATTATGTCAGAGGAATGTGATGCTTCCATCGACCCTGAAGATGGAACCGGCACATTCCTCCGAAACTTTGCTGTTTGCCGTAATAATGACATGATATATAACAAAATGATAATGTGAATATTCAGCACCGTCAGAATATCAGGTCTCAATTTCTACCCCTACTTTGCCAAGGAAAGTGCTCGGGTTAGTGAAATTAGTGAATGCACTAACGAAGGAAGTGGCTGATGTCGCTGATTATCAACCCGCAATTCGGGGGACAAAGATTCAAATCATAACATGAGCTTGCACAACAGATGTTCCCCAAACAAATGAGAGAAAACTGGTTAGGCCTGTACGTTATACGAAACTTTTCACGGCGGTAATTGTTCAGACATGGTGTAGGCGGATACCGGCGTTGCGGAGGAACATGCTGTTTCCATAGCATGGCTGTTTTCCTAACAAGTATTTCCATTACCCCTATTGGATTCCACTTTCTTGCACCCCTTTGGATCTTAACTACGCCCTTGCAAAGTGTCCATGTGACTGAGCTAATTCTTCCGAAACGTCGGTATCCACCAATGAGATTACACGGTGTCGCAGCCAAGAAGGTCACAATCTGAAATTACTATTAGATTTGGCTTCGTTCAGTAACTTCACTAAGGACTTTGTAAACACTTTTGTAATGACACTTTTATTTTATTCTGGTATCTCCATGAAAATTTATAATTGCTGTCGTTTGGAAACTATCGGTTACAAGGCAGTATGACATTTGAAACATGGTAGTGTTGCGATCAATAGAAATTTATCCATCGAAGGCAGACCTCAGTTCGTCAGGAATCATGAACACTGCAGCCATGTTTCCTGTGTGAAGGTTGTAAAGTAATCCATTTACATACTGTGGCGTAAAGACCCGTTGCTAAACGGTGACTCTAAACAGGCCTCGTTGCTAGCTAACACCCGCAACATACACGCACGCAGCAACAGAAAAATGGCGTTTTCTATGGTCCGCGCTGCGCCTTTTTCTGGACAGCGGCTCGGTAAACACGTTCAAGCGGCAACGGATATGGAAGCAGCAATAGAAGAACGGCGTTTCCTTTGTGGTCGTGCCGGGATGTTATAAGCGAGGGACAAAGTTAGTTGATAGTTCAGTTCTCTACGGAAGGCTGTGAAGAAAAGAGCCAGTTGCAAGAGTGCGGCTGTGAAGAGAAGACTTTATGTGTGATATTTGGAGTGTGTAATTCAGTGAGACTGTTAGAGTGAGGGCACACCAAGGAAACAGCAACGCAATCGCAATTTATGAGAAAAATCGCCGATTTCAAGCAGACAACTGGTTTCCAGATTAGCAGGCCCACACCGAGGAAACATGTTTGAGTAGTTCCTCACATCATCTTAAGTGGATATGTTTGTCTGGCATAATGCATAATTGTGTATGTGTGTGTTTTTTTAATTTCGTGCACTTACCTTCTGCAATGGAAAGTAACAATACTGATCCTGTCATAATATGGCGGTAGGTGAGACCGTTTGAGACGGCTTGAGAAGAGAGGACGACGACAATAAGGAAAATATTGGGATGTTAATTAAACTGTTTTAACTAAGGTCAACTTATTTGAATCAGGGAATAACGCGTTTACACGCTGCATGAAAATTTGACATACCATACAGTGCAACAATTTTAGCAAGATAGAAGACACCTGATGATGGCCGTATACAGCCGAACCATGTAATATGAAAGAAGGATGTTCATATAATAAGTTGCATTTAAGACGGAAGTACAATAAAATATTGATATATTAATGCAACAGGATGCTTAAATACAATATTAGGAAAAGAAAACATTGGGTGCATCCGCTCTTCTGTGACAGTTTAAACTGAGGCGCTTATATTGTTTCGCAAGAACTTAACCTGGATCAAAACTCCTTCGTCTCAAGAGAAATTCTTTCCCAAGCCAAATCTTTTTTGTCCTGCCTAGCATAGTCTGCGTGGCATGTCATATATACCAGGCTCTCGCTCAGTTAACTGCGCAAAACCATAATTAGCAGCGTCGTCAAAGTTTCGTGCCATCTTAAGAAACAAATGAATCACTGAAGCGCGTTATAGAACAGCTGACACTAGGAAACCACGCGGCAACGCAGTTGTCAGAAGACTGGCATGCTCCGTTGTCTGGAAGTTTGAGTTTCTCAGGCTTTCCGCGAGTTGCGTTGTCGTTTCCTCAATTTACCCTGCTCCATTCAGTAACATATGTTCAACACGAGCTGATAATAATTCTCGAAGATTTCGGTTGCCTTGCGGTTACCAGTTTCCTTGGTGTGCCCTTGCCGCTGTAGTTACTGTGTTAAAATTCGTTGCCAGGAAACTGCTATTGGAAATTGTAATAGACTGAGGACACTAGTCTCTATGTGTCAGTGATCTGCAAAGTGTAGTCACGAGTCGTAAGTGTACAAGTGGTCAATAAATCGAGTCACCAATCCGAACCCCGTCTATAGTCACACATGCTACGTGACAGTATATTCGAATCCAAAATGAACCCTTTAAAACAGAGTGGCCACTCGGAATACTACGGGCTACAACATTAAAGTAACTGCAGTTTGCCCACGCAGAATTAACTGGTTGGTCTTTGTACTTGAGATGAATAGGAACAATGGTGTATTATTTAGATGTAGCTCTTACTAGAAAGGCTTGAGAGCGGGATCTATACTTCGCTGATTCTGAATTTAGGAAGAAGTTACGGTCTTGTTACATCTCTAGTAGACTCATGTATTTATGTAATTGCTGATGATTTTAATAACGCAATTAATCTTGCTTAAAGTAGTGTGTATCACAAAGAAGAAAACCGGGCCAGCATTTTAGTCGAGAGGTCTAAAATAAATAATCCTCTTGTAAATAAACTATGACAGTGATTGATTCATTGATTCATTGCTTCTCAGTTACTCGTAAGTTAATCACTGTCGGCTGTATACATGGTCTACCTGACGTTTCGGAAGGTGGCTAACTCCGCCTTAAAGCAGTACTTCACAATTATATTGACAAAATTTTCATCATTTTCAATCGCTTCTAACCAGTAGGTTACCAGGTCGATTCCGATATTCCATATTGAAATGGATGGGGCGGTGTGAACCTTCGGGTCCCATAAAATGCTGTAAACTTCTTGAGCAGCTACACAATTGGCGGCTCCTCAAGAAGGCCTCAGCTCTATGAAATTAGTATGAAAAGCAATAGAATTTAGTGACCATTGACATTTGAAGATAAGGATGTCTGAAAGAGAAGGAGAAAAGTTTACAGAGGGATTCAGACATGGGAAAGCGGTGCTGTACTCGCTCCGTGCGCAGTCTCCTGCAAGATAGGCAGAAATTAGGACTGTATCCGGAGTAAACACCGAAGAAACTTCGATGGAACGACTCTGAAATAGAGTTAGGTGTCGCTGCATTCCAGATTGTCAGTTGGTCAATTTAACGACACTTTATCGGCTACTTATAATATGCTTGGCTCAACGATGGGATTGTTCCGAACGATGAAACAGAAAGGATATTGAAGGAAACTATCGTTGCCAGTTATTTTGCTCGTTGCCCCAAAACTTTGTCTGAAGTCACTGACGAGGAAATACCTCACACATGATGCTTGGTCGTCGTGCCCCGCGACTGTAAGACGGTACCTGTGATTCTGAAGCGCGAGGGTTGGCAGAGTAGCGGTAATGCTCGGGAGTCGACTTTTGAAGGTACTCGGTTTCTACCAAACTCTGGGTATTAACTTTATTCCGGCCTTATGATTCTGGTTTAAAATTCTAGTTGCCTGATCAAACGTGAAATTTTATTCCTTTTACAGATATTATGATTTTGGACATTATCCATCGTCCTGTCTTTATCTGAGAACACTGTCCTGTTAATTTTTCACAACACAACGTTTCGGAGATGGATTCTGCATGTTCCACCATATAATTGTCCTGCATCTGGCTGCCATGATTATGGTTTATGAAAAGTAGAATTTATAGATAAGATCTAAAGGTTTGTGACTCTGGTAGGCTATATTATATAGTTACTGTGTTTCTGGCCAGTTGGGTCCAGTCGATAGAGCTAGTCCCAATCTCCAGAGATAGGGACTGAGTAGCTTTTACCTGAAGACGGAGACAGAATCCAGTCTCCGAAACGTTGTGTTTTGAAAAATAAACAGGGCGGTGTTTTTAGATAAAGCCAGAACAATGGATAGCGTCCAGAAACAATATTTGTACCACTGTACCATCGTCACAAACTTTTAGATCTTACTAAGTCCTGTTGTTCTGTACTGAGTGTGTACAGTTTGAAGAGTGATACCAGATTATCTAACAATCGGACAAAATGGGCCGTCCGCTGTTAGTGTAATAATAAAGACCGTAATATAAATAGGGAAACTGGTTGTAATGCATAATACCGGACGATGCGCTGACAGTAGCTCCCCAATAGAAAACGTGCTTCAGAGCGCGATGTATGTAGAATTTGGCAAAGAGCATTAATGCATGTATTTAGAAGAAAACAATCCGATCACAGTGTCCGTGCAGTCTTAAGACATGAACTGTTTCGCGCACTAGAACGCTGGGATCGTGGGTTCGAATCCCACTCGAGGCATGGATATCTGTGTGCGTTTATTCTGTGTTTGTGTTGTTCCGCATGTAGGTAGCGGCCTTGCGACGGGCTGATCCCCGTTCAAGAAGTCCTAACGACTGTCTATATAAGAAACTGAAAAGGCGACATAAATCACTATTTTACCTTTAAGATGGAGCTGAAAGTTCCTCCGAAACCTTTATATCAATATGGCAGACTGTTTGGCATTACATCCCACGAAATCTTGATCTTGATAAAATTATGTCTGTGAGTTGTTTCGAATGAATCACCCTGTATATGCTTTCGAATTGAAGGAATTTCAGAAGGTTTTGTGTTAATGCAATAAAATTCGTCTCATATGCCAAAGAAATGCCTCTTCTGTTTATATGCTGTTCCATCTCTTCACCTTAATGAACAGCGAATGCAAATTCATAACGCTATTAACTGAAAAGCGGGCGAGCGGTTGAGTATCAGCGTTTGGCGTCCATGTCCTAAGTAAATTAAAAATAAAAGGAATTTAATAAGTTCTTGTTTCGGCATTTCATAATATATTGTGATTCCTCTTTGTGTGCTCCACTGAAATTGAAGGCAGAATATAATAAAAATATCAGGAAGACGAGGAAAGTAAGGAAATTTAACGTAGTTCGAAATATTTCTAACAGCAGGTCCATATTTACGTGCCAGAATTTATTTGGAATGTAGTTCACTCTCTTGGCAAACAGATTTGTACATTTCGAAAGAAGCGATAAGATCTAGCTTTGTTTAATGCAGTGATGCACCTCAATTCTATTTCACACAGTCGCATTGTCATACTGTGGCTTGTCTGAGGGCCCCACAGTCTGACTTTTACACAACTGGACTCACTTCTTTATTGATATTACGAACATTTAAACTGAGTTTGTAGAGAAAGCTGAACTGAATTTTTGAAATACTTGTTATTGTACAATCGTATTAGAAAAATAAATATAAATAAAATGTACGTAAATGTAGAATTTGTAATGTTTAAAACTAATGATAGCCTAACAACTTAGTAATTTTACTGTTGACTCTTCATTACTGATTCGAAGCGTTTCAAGCC
Organism: Cryptotermes secundus; assembly: GCF_002891405.2. Taxonomy (NCBI): domain Eukaryota; kingdom Metazoa; phylum Arthropoda; class Insecta; order Blattodea; family Kalotermitidae; genus Cryptotermes; species Cryptotermes secundus. The sequence goes on from NW_019739960.1 coordinate 999,697, forward strand.
GGGTTCCATGCTTTGTGTGGTGAAAATTGACGTGAGATTTTCATCCGTAATCCTGTTCCGTTCTGTACGAATCTGCCTTCATTAACAAAGAACCTTGTTCTTCTTGTCTATGGCTCTACAGCCCTTTGGACCTTGGCCGCTTTTTCAGTTTCTTAATCTATACACAATCAATAGGACTCCTTGGACTGGGGATCAGCTCGTCGCAAGGTCGCTACCAATCCACAGAACAGCACAAACAGAGTAAACGTATTTAGACGTCCATGCTTCGAGTGGAATTCGAACCCACGATCCCAGTGTTCGAGCGGGCAAAGACAGTTCATGCCTTAGACCGCGCGGCCACCGTGATCGGCCAAAACCTTGTTCCCAAGTGTAAATGCTTGTGACTAAACTTGCACAGACAGCCGCCTTCATCTGCAGACTCCTGCTGCAGTAATATTTCCCTCATTCACTCACACTCGGCTATAATGGAAACACAACTTTTTATTTTAAAATGTCGTTTATAATCACATTTAAAATTCATAAAATATCATTAAAATCATATTTTTTATTTATTTTATGTGACATGTTTCGGTCTCACGAGGCCATCATCCGTTAATTGATCGAAATCATTGCACACTCATGACCTAGGAAGGAACGCAACGTTAACGCCGCAACACGAAAATAGTACGTCGAAGTGCGAGCGTACAACATGCAATAACAGCATGTAAATATATTGACGTGTTAGCCCATGCAGTGATTGCCTGGTGAGGCCAAAACATATTGCAACATATAAATAAAAATGTGGTTTTTAATGACTTTTATGAATTTTAAATGACATATTAAAATAAAACGTATTTACATTACAGACAGAAGTATTTTTTTTTTTACTGTTAGTGGGGTGGGACTGAGTCCCTTGTACTGCGGCCACTTCTGGCCTATTATGCCAGCCCCAGATGATAGGTGAGGGTGATTGTGGAGCAATTGGTGGAGTGAAGATTGGCAGGGAAAACCGAAGTACTCAAAGAAAACCTGCTCCAGCGCCAGTTTGTCCACCACAAATCCCACTTGACCAAACACGGGATCGAACCCGGGCCGCCGCGGTGGGAAGCCAGCGACTAACCGCTTGAGCTATGGCCCAGCCACAGACTGAAGTAAGTGAATGAGTCTGATATGTGCTTTTACGATGTTACTTGCAAAAGTTACTTCTAAGTTAATCCCTGCAATGGAGGCGGAACACTTTCAGCTGAGAAGTAGATTCGGAAGGACTGGAAGGCGTTCCCGTATGCTAACCGGAGTCCATAAACCCGTCTAGAAGAATACTCTGACTTTCCGACTGCTGTTCCTCGCGTATTGCTGAAATATTTTCTGGCAGTTCGGAAAGAGACAAGTGACATTATTCAAAAGTTATAAATGAAATGACACTTTCATCCGGAAGAGTTTGCAGTTTCCCTTCCTAGTTTTCATTTACGTCATTCACTTGCCTCTAAATACCTGTGTAGTTAGCCACGTCATATATGCAACTTCAATTTTCAGTGTAACCGCCTAGTTGGCCTTAATTAAGAAGGAAAGCTATGATCTCTCCTAATAGGTACAAAGAACGTTGCAGAAAACCGGGATAGCTTAGTCGGTATAGTGACGAGCTAAGTGCTGAACGACCGAAAAGTTGGGGTTTGATTCCCTGTAGGCACAACCTCCAAACCGATTCTGGGGCAAACGCAGCCTCTTATTAAATGGGCCCTGCTGGCTCTTTCCCCGGGGTTGAAACTGACCAGTTACCTCCATCTAGTGTCGATGTTACGAATGGTGGAACTATACCTCCACTCCCCCGCACGTCTTCAGGGCTTGTGCTTAATTCATCAAGCGCAGGGATAACTTTACCCTACCTTTTGCCTTAAGTTTGCTAAGCGCATGGATGAAGTTAGCGATTACCTACAGAATTTCAGCGTGTTCGTGTTCAGTCTGTGGTTCTGCAAGGAATTCTCTACGGTTAGGCTGTCGTGGAGTAATACAGTTAACTGTACTGAAGTCCGTCATAATTTCTTGAAATCCCACAACTTCCAGTTACAGTCTGTTGATAAAATGATTCTTTATTAATTGACTCTGGCTAATTAATTCGTACATATTTTTTTTCCTTGGCACTACAGCCCCAGTGGGCCTAGGCCTACCTCCATGAACTTCTCCGTTCACTTCGGTTTTTCTAGATCTTACACATTCGGTAGGACTCCTTGGGCGGTGATCAGCTCGTCGCAAGGCCTCTACCTGTACACAAACACAGGAAAACGCACACAAACATCCATGCCCTGAGTGGGATTCGAACCCACGATCCCAGCTTCCGAGCGAGCGAAGACAGTACATGCCTTAGACCGCTCGGCTACCGTGACCGGCAACTCGTACATATGCCTGTATATTTTCGTTTTATGTTATTATGGCTCTACAGCCCTTTGTTGGGCCTTGGCCGCTTTTTCAGTTCCTTAATCCTCTACACAGTCGGTAGGACTCATTGGACGGGGAATCAGCCCGTCTCAAGGCCTCTACCTATACACAGAACAACACAAACACAAAATAAATGCACACAGACATCCATGCCTTGAGTCGCTTTCGAACGCACGATCCCAATGTTTCCCAATGAAGACTTTCATGCCTAAGTCCGCTCGGTCACTGTGATCGTAGGCCTCTATATAAGAGATAATATATAAATTCTAGAACCTATCTCGGAAGGCATACTGTTGATGACCATGTTAACAGTCTTAGGCACTTAAAGCGGTTCTTCTGAAGCAAACATAGTTATCCTGAATAAAATCCGACCCTTTTGTCAGGTCTTGCATTGAACTGGGTTCTACAAGACCATCAAAAACAAACTCCGTTGCTGTAGTCCGCAAGCGAACTGTACCGACCGAACGAACGCCCCTTGTCGGCGAAGTTAGTGGTGGTTTAGTGGTCAGAGTTCCTGGCTACAGATCTACAGGTCCCTGGTTCGATTCCCAGCGCTACCAGATTTTCTGAGAAGTAGTAGGTCTGGAACGGGGTCCACTAAGCCTCATGAAAATAATTGAGGAACTACTTGAATGGAAAAGTAAGGGCTCCGGTCAAGAAAACCGAGATTAACTGCCGTGGGGATTCGTTGCGCTGACCACGCGACACCCTCTACTCGCAAAAGTTGGCACAAGACCATCAAATGCATCAAAATCATACACAACGTATTACGACGTGTAAATATAAAAATTTGACTATGTACAACAGTTAACATTAAACACCTGTTGAATATCTGGGAAACCTGAGCTTCAGCAACTTCTGAAAAAATCAGACGCGAGATTTTCTACTTTCACTGTCGGCTTCACATTTATTGCACAGTTAGTGCGACAGAACTTACACGTGACACTAGAGAATAGGTCTTTTCAAACTCGCATTCAGCCAAAAGTCTTCTTGACTTGACAGTAAAGTGCGATATGACAAAGTTCACTTTAGCGCTCATTCTGAACAAACAGGACACATTTTATTTTTTTATTTTCAGCGCATCAACTAGAGAAGCTACATTTTGTTTTCTGAATCCTCCAGAATAATGTTGGTTGCAGTCCGAATGTTTAGTTGCAAAATGTCGTCCAGAATTGCGCTCTTCCTCTACGGAGTTTGTTAGATATTGTGTTTGTCCTCAACAAATCGATACGGTTCTCTCCATACAAAAAAACCTCCGTGACCTGTAGTCCGCAAGCGAACTATACCGACCGAGCGACCGCCGCTTATCGGCGAAGTTAGTGCCAACTTTTGCGGATAGGGGGTGTCGCGTGGTGAGCTCAACGGATCCCCAAGGCCGTTAATTTCTGTTTTGTAGACCGGAGCTATTCTCGCCATACTCCTTGAAATGGCCTATTTTCTTCTTCAATGTCTTCTTTTTACTTTTGTCGGCCACGAAAATTTTTATGGCGTGAACACTTTCCAAAGAAGACAGACATGTCTCGGTTTGTCGCAGCTCAGCACTTCGTTTTGTTAGAAGCGCATTTCTTGGAAGTTTTTGTTAACAGAACTCACAGTACATAAAATCATATTCACCGGATCACACCGCCACCAGAGTCACAGCCTATTGAACAAACTAACAGCCTGATTCAAAACTGTAAATCGAGAGCCCGTTGCGACAGTTGAAGCTCTCCCTCAGCTCGAAACATAATACAGGGTGATTTATATAGAACCGGCCCGACGAAATGGGGTGTAATATAAAATATACCATACAGATATTAAAGTAATTTACACATTATCTTGGATTGTGTGCCGTGATCAGAGCATCACCTGCGGAATTATTAGCAGATTCATCGGGCCGGTTCTATACGATTCACCCTGTATTACGGTTGCAGCTGGCGGTTCGTGTGTTTGATGCACCGGCAGCCGGAAACTCACAATCCCAGTGACGGTCTTCTTCAATGTCCGCGAAGGCTGAATAAGTGAATTTAATTTTGTCTGATGTTTGGATGTAGCAAATGTCATATGACTGGAATGGATATAAAGAAACGAGGAACCGCCACAGGTCTGTTACGTGAGCTGAAAGGTCTTCAGGCCGAAAGACACCCCAGATATCTTCCTTCAGACATCTGAATGCGTATGTACTGAGAATATTTATGGTGACATGTATACCCGTTGCTAGGTAACGGCTCGGTATACACATTCCCGTGGAAGCGTACACGCAACAATAGGACGTCCATTGCTAGGCAACGGATCGGTAAACAAGCCTTTTCAATAGTAGAAATGCTGTGTTTTCTGCATGGCCCATGCCGAGGGTTATAAAGTGACGAAGAAGGTCGTTTGAGTGAGTTGTCGATAATTGGGTCGGGTTCATAAAATGGCAGTCGAAGATGATGGAGAATAAATGGCAAGAAATGAACTAGACTGTGCAAAGAAGACTTCATGTGTGATTTGAAGTTAGGTGAGACGGTTACAAATCCGTTGCCAGGATACGACTAATAAAGACTGAGTATCCTAGTGCGTGTGTAACGGTGAACTGTGAAGTGTTTAAATGAGCGATAGCGCTGTAACCGCATGTAGTCCCGAATTGTGAATGTATAAGGTAAAATAAATCCAATCATCCAATCCAGAACCCATCTTATGAGTCACTCATACACGTGACAGTGCACTAATTTGTGCAGATTTTAAATTCGAAGTGTTCATTTACCTGCATTTACGGATAACGTACCATTTCTTTTTGACTGGCCGTATGCAGCTTACGGACCTCGGGTTATAATATAATTGATTTAGCCGTAGATGTTTCGGATATCACTGACTTGAAAGTGCAGATTGTGGCTTCTGTGTTATGTCATGGTATGTGGGTACCAACGTTTCGAATAGATCTGATTTTAACTGATGTTTACACCACTCTACCCTGCAGAAGTGGGCGCCGTTGGAAAGCTGATAACTAAAGGCAGCAAAGTGTTCCGAAATTCTGTTGCCCAACTACGAAATTCTTGTAGTCTGACGATGGAGGCATTAGGCTCCACCGAAAACCTTGATAATCACTACGGAAACACTTCTACCCAGAGGATGGGGGCAGTGGTTTACTGCGAAACGTTGGTAACCATTTATTATTATTATTATTTATTATTATTGGAGGGGGTGGGCTTCCCCATGCACCGCGACTAATACTCTATTGTACGTCCCCCTTTGATATTCTACCAGTCGCCATGCCCTTCCAGTACTGGTGCTCGCTATCAGCCCCGTTCAGCCAGCGAGGTTGGCCACCTCTCTGGCAGTGGTCCCCGATACTTGGGCGGGAAACTTTGCCTAATTTTGCTCAGAGGTCTCCTAGAGACATGAGGATCTATTACGTGCCGTATATCTACAACACGGGACACGCGGCTTAGAGTCCCTCCCGGAGGACTTGTTCCCTGAATTTTTCCGCCCTTAAAAATTCCACGACCTCCGCCGGGTTTGAACATTGAGTCATGAAGGGGGAACGTTACCCCTAGACTACGGAGGCCGCTTTGGTAACCATTTACGAAACACTTATAAACTGTGGATGAAAGCAGCGATTTTCTGCATAAACTTTTTTCTTTCACTACAAATGGAACGTTTCAACAATGAATTCAGGAGCTGCATTTTATTACCACTTACGAAGCACTTCTACAGTGAAGATAGGTGCGGTAGAATCTTGCAAAACTTTCCCCTCGACTTCCGTGCGTATCATAAAAAGGGCTGGTAAGGGACAAATTACACAGGCTCATGACATAAAAAACACACCGAGTTCATATTTTTCAGAATAGTACCTATCTGTATCCAGATTTTCACATACTTCCGTATCCTTCGCTTCACCTTTTGTGTGTGGGCGTAGATCCTCTGTTCATGAGTCGGAGACGAGATGTTTCGGCACGGTTTACAGCTGCTCGAATTTGTAGATACCTGTCTTGATAGTATGGTCAGTTACTCGGAGAGAGACAGAAATATGTGAGGTGATGAACTGAGAAGCTATGGGAAAGAAAAGGGGAAAGTAGCAGGAGAAAAAAAAAGAAAGAAAGAAAGGAAGTAGAGGAAGAAAAAATCAAAATAACTTCTTTCCATGGAATAAAGATTTTCCTCAGAAGTTGATAGTCTCACAACGGATCAAGAAATTACGCGTGTTTCGTGGAAATATTTGTTACCGTGTTCGCAAGAGCACGCCACTGGATCATCTAGAGCCAGCTGAATCCCTGTTTATACCCGAACACCATTTCTTTAAGACCCATTACAATATTATCCCACCAAGTGGACTGGAAGCCGATCACAGTGGCCGCGCGGTGTAAAGGGGCCCATACACGTATGAGTCTGGCTCGCGAGTCCGGCTCAGCGAGCTTGACTCGGGAACCGAGCTTGGATTAATTTCATCACAAACACATGAGCTGACTCCCAACTTTGCGACCCACACACGGACGAGTTTGGCTTATTGGAACCCGAGCCGAGTCGGACTCGCGAGCCAGACTCTTACGTGTATGGGCCCCTAAAGGCATGAACTGTCTTCGCTCGCTCGAACTCTGGGATCTTGGGTTATTTTTGGATATCTGTGTTTGTGTGTTTCTTTGTGCAGGTAGCGGCCTTGTGACGGGCTGATCCCTCGTCCAAGGAACCCTGCCAACTATGTATAGGATTAAGAAACTGAAAAAGCTTTCGAGGTCCAACGAAAAAACTGTAGAGCCATAGGTAGACAGAGGAGACTGGAAGGGTGGTAACACTCTAGGCACGCATTAGGGATGTTCGCCGTTTGATTCTCTGCCCGGACACGGGATATTGTGAGGCTCTTTGTGGTTTTCCTCAGTGCCTTCAGAAAAATGCTGCTCTAGTACGTCGATTTGGCCATAACCTCATGCAGCCGAATACTTTGGAATTGGTTATTCACCAGTCATACTATCAGTCGACGCCATGTATTCTGGAATACAGAGTACGTCTTAAAACAAGCCGTAAAGATGTTATCTTCCCGTTTATGTCTTGGTCTCCGGAGTCATCTCTTCATTTCAGGGTTTCTTGTTACAAAGTGTAATCTGTAAAATCCTTTCTCTCAGAATTCTGCTCTTAACCACTTAACGCGGAAAGCTTCAGGAACTTTTTCTTCTTGAAGACCGTTGCGAGGATGATATATGGCATATGCGCAAGGAATACAGAGACTGAGATTGGCCATTTCTCGCTTAAGGTGTATCATGTTAATATAAACGAATTGCTCTGAATAATGTTCTTATGAAAATTAATTTTCCTCACACAAACATGTATTTACTCACACACACACACACAATATATATATATATAAATATATATTATGCTAAGAGGAAGATTTTTTTTGTTTGCAAGAAAGTTCAGGACGTTAAACCATCGACCGAAACGAATATTACATATAGCTATAAACCCACCGCATCCATTATGAAAACATTTTTCTATATTCGGCGATCACCAATAAATATCGACTTGCATGCAAATTACGTTTTGAAAACCCTCCAAACTTATCCATCAAAACTTTTTAAACTCCTTCAGTATCGATCAGTCTTTTAAATAGGTTAATTCATTCTCCGAACGCACATATATACATATATATATTTATTTATACAGAGCACCAGAAGTAGACTCTCCGATCTAGTAGACACTTCTCTGTAAAGATTTACAGACCGCTTTTATAAGAACGATGCTTGTCTGCAGCTGGGTAAAATACAGGGTGAATCGTATAGAACGGGCCCGATGAATTTGCTAATAATTCCGCAGGCGATGCATATAACCGCTCACAATTACGACATAATAATCCGTGGGCCGTGCTGAGTCGAATGGTGTGCGCATGATCCGATAAGTGACAGCCCTTATGCTGCAAGGCCAAGGACAATGGCGAAACGTGTCTGCAGTGCGCAGGCGACAGTCATGGAGTACACAGTTGAACAGCGAGTGTTTCTAATGCCTACTTGAAAACGGCGGACACTTTCAACACCTGCTCTGATCACGGCACGCAATCCGAGATCAGATATGTGTAAATTATTTTAATATCTGTATGGTATATTTTATATTACAGCTCATTTCGTCGGGCCGGTTCTATATGAATCACCCTGTATTTGGATCTAAGAAGAGGCAGGAGCAGAGTGATGCACGAAAGTACTTAATTAGGAGCGATATAATTTATACTCGTCACCGAATTTCATTAAAGGGCTTAAATGAAAGTGGGTGAGAGGGTAAGGCACATAGTACTCATGGAGCAGCTTACAAATGGACACAATTAAGTTTTGAATCAAGAGGAAAGAGCCTAATTTAGAGAAGTGTAGATAGGATGATAATATTAAGATGGATCTTAAATCGGGTATGGAAATAGGAACTAGACAGTACATAATCCAGTGAGGAGTTCATGTAACTATGTCAGTGAGTCTTCTGGTTGTGTAAATGGCAGACAGGCTGGAAGATTATGAATTTTTGAAGAAAAAACTCTGCTCTATGATGAAAATTAGCTTTGATGATTCATCGATTGGCGTTATTGATTAAAGTTTTTATAACGGTTGATTTCCTGAAGAAATAGCTTGAAAACTAAAAAATTTAACACTTATCAGACTATAAGGCCGAGAAAAAGTAACATCGAATTCCAGTATGTACATGTGAAAATACAATTTATGTGTAGTTTACCACATCAGAAGTTCTTACAATCGCCATGTTTGTTGTTATTTGTGGGAGACGCTGACGCTCTCATATTAGCGTCGTCTCATATGCTCTGCTGCTCATGTCGCGTTTCTCCGAAAGGAGAGTCTAGCGTGTAAAATGTTAACATGTGTAATTAAACTACGAGGTAACATATGTTATTCATCAGTGTTGTTCCTTTCAGGCCTGGGATACTTAAACTACAATTTAGGGTATTTGAAAATGTGAACACACTGAAGATAATGTCTGTATCAGCATATGTCAACAAGTTCAAAATCTATGTTAACGGAATAAAATATTTATATTATAATTCGTAATCCTCTACAGTTGCTAAAAGCAAATATATAATTAATTTAAAACGCAGTATTGCTCTGTGGGGCGTGCTTTAATATTAAGAACCTCTCTGGTTCGGCCAAAGAATGCGGTGATTACGAATAAAGAAACTTCCTTAAAGAGCATTAACCCATTTGTCTTTGTGATGGAGAATCGGTGTGTATTATGAATTGGATTTTCATTGTTGTTTAGATGACTTGGTGTTTCACATAAATATTAATTTTATATACTATATGAATTCGTTGATCGCCTCTGTGGTCTAGTGGTCAGAGTTACTGGCTACAGATCCAGAGGTCCCGGGTTCTGTTCCCGGCACTATCAGATTTTCTGAGAAACAGTAGGTGTGGAACGGGGTCCACTCAGTCTCGTGAGGATAACTGAGGAGCTGTTTTAAGGAAATAGCTGCTCCGGTCTATAAAACCGAAATTAACTACCGTGGGGATCCGTCGCGATGACCACATGACACCCTCTATCCTCAAAAGTTAGAACTAACTTCGCCGACAAACGATGGTCGCTCGTCGGTATATTTCGCTTGCGGACTACAGGCCACAAAATTTTATATGAATTCGTTGTCACTGACGTTGAAAGCTTCTCTTTAGTTGCCGTAAGTACTGCCTTATCAACTGAGCCTGTCACACCGTAAGCCTGTTTGCAGCTAATTTTAAAGAGACTACGAGCTGATCAGAATAAACGGTTAATGTTCCACAAAGACCATTAACCAGCTTGTATATCTTTTATTGGAGACTTAGTGTTTTCTCTGTGAGGTGGGCACTTAATTTGTAAATATTATTTAGATAAACTGCAGACATAAACGCGAAGCAGTTAAGTTCTATATATTGTGGCATATAGACCCGTTGCTACGCAACAACCGGGAGATAAGAAAATGTACAACAGCCGTTACTGAGTAACGGCTTCGCGAACGAACATGTTTTGAACCCATTCTGATGTGTTCATTTCTCACTACGCTTTTCAGAAGGACAAGCAGGCATTTCGTAAGAATGAACGTAAACAGCGATATTGTCAATGAAGAGCGTCAATAAACTGGTCTTTGTAATGCAGACGGACTGTGTGTCCTCTGAAGCAGGAAGCGAATATTTAGGCTGTGTTTTATATAGAAGATATTTGTGCTTCAGTGCGTTCAGAGAAGGAAGGTGACAATAGACTGGAGACAGCTTTATACGCAATCTGTGTATGGTTTTATAGTCACATGCTGGACCTTGGCCGCTGTTTCAGTTTCCTAATCTTATACACAGTCGGTAGGATTCCTTGGACGGGGGATCAGCCAGTCGCAAGGCCGCTGCCTACACACAGACATCCATGCTTCTTGAGATACATACTCATTACAAAATAATATTAAGGCGAAACAATGGAGAGCAGCGGTATTTGCGTGACACGTGACACTAATGTGAGAGACGGGGAATTCCTTAAATAATTTTGTCTTGTGAGACTTTGGTGTAGAGAGCAGGATAATATTAAAAGTAATCTTAAAGAAATAAAAGGCTGATATTCTGGATTGGACTCACCATTCTCATGTTTCGAGCAGGCTCTCCTTCCCACGGTGCTGAACCTTCTGGTTTCATAAAAGACGGAGAATTATTTGCTTATTCGAAGGACTGTTAGTTAGTTAGTTAGTTAGTTAGTTATGTCATCAACAATTTAAAAGAGGACGCTGTACAAGATAAATTCCTTCATGAGTTCCTTTCCTGAGAATTGAAGTTTCCACGCATTTAATATTGAGGTCTTCTAGGTTGTGACGTCGTACAATTTCGTAGTAAGTCATCTGTGAAAATGTGTCACGTCTAATAAGACCACGATCTTAGTTTCTTTTGTTCTTCCTACGCCACGAAAAGCTACAGTTAGCCGTTTGGTGATCCCTGCAGTATATACCCAGAAGCAGCTTGTTTGTAACGCCCTTACCATCCCTCCCGTCTCTAATTTCTCTCGTTCCTCCTCGATAACAAATTATTTCTGGGCAGATTAAAATTATTCTCCCTTTCTTTGTGTCCCCCGTACGACTTACTGCGACTCCAAATCGGGTTTAGATTGCAGGAAACTTGGAATTAATTTCTATCTCCCTTATGAGAACACTTCCCTTCTCGTCTCAGTTCCAACGACGTTTCCCAATATCTTCTTCCTTAAACGTCTTCTATTGATTTTTCTTTTATTTCATTAGATTTTACGTGAGATACGTAGGGAGAAGAAAGAATGCACGCAGAGCTCCGAACACCCCATTACTTCGCCGTAATAACCAGAAACCACTGAAGCTGCCCGTAGGTTGCCATTAAGCAGCTGCTCCTGCCTATACTCCGATGCTTCATGCAGCACAAGGGCGAAGGGAACGTTTCCCCGATGCTGAAATTGGATACATAATATCGTGTTACGGGTCGAGCGGATTGGCATAGCGTAACGTTAGACGCTTATGCAGGAAGTGATCGTTTCGAATCTCGGCCGAAACACGGACATCCTGACCGACTTTTCTTGTAACTGAGCCTCGACCACTTCCTTCTGAATTCTTCATCATTGATTAATCGCTGTATTATTCGGCAATATACAGGTATCTTATTTTTACATGGCATATTTGACATTGTGGTGTTTTGGCATCATAATAAATACAAATATTGATATGAATGCGTATCCACCCTGAGGGCCTTCGTCAAACGTTACAAATATTCTGTTGAATACTTCCTAAGTTAATCGGGCTGTGTATGAGAAGAATACAAAAATAAAACGGCTATTATTAATGATTTCCTCATAAGAGGTGCGCCAAATTTCCTCCATGTTCATGAGCAAACATTGCGGAAGCTTCTTGCAAGTCTTTGAAGATTCCGGGCGTATATTCTTTATTTCACTTGCAGAGTGTTAAATTCCAGGCGCTACCAGATTTTCTGAGAAGTAGTGGGCCTGGAACGGAGTTCACTCAGCCTCGTGAGGATAATTGAGGAGCTATTTCAACGAAATAGCGGCTCCCGTCTAGAAAACCGAAAAAATAACGGCCCTGGGGATTCGTTGCGCTGACCGAAGGACACCATGTTTACGCTGAAGTTGGCACTAACTTCGCCGACAAGCTGCGGTCGCTCGGTCGATATAGTTCGCTTGCGGACTCAAGCCATGGAGTTTGTTTTGTTTGTGAGGTAGGCACCAGAAATTACAGATCCGCAGATTAATGAATAACTGTGTTTGCTGCTTGTGACATCGAATCGCATGAGGACTTCCATCTGACCATATACGTTCGCTGTGAATGTAGGTTAATCTCTGTCTTGATGAAGCGCGATTCGTCCCTGAATAAAACATTCACTCAAAAGGCAAAGTCTTCTGCTTGCCAGTTGCAGAATTCTGTGAGAGTGTACATGTCTTGCGGCAGGTGCATTTTGTGGTACTAAATCTTGCAGAGGATAGGTACAGAGATTTGTAATCTGCGGTGTACAGAAACATGGGAGTCCTTCAAGACATCTGGTACTGAAGTAGACTCTCTTTCAGCGACCTCGAGGTTCTGCCCTTCGATACGTGGACAGCCAGCCTTCCACCCCGCCTGTCAGTGTCGGTGGCCAACAGGAGAGAATGCACCACGATTTCGCACTCTGCAATTAAGGCATCAGTAGCATTTCTGTTGCACTGTCCTAGCGCAGCACGCATGAGTAGCCACTCTGCATGCTGGATCGTTACGTAACGTGCCTTCCCAGGGTTAGATTGCTTGAGACGGACCCAAAGTGCAACGCGCTTTGTCTGTTTATCTGCATACTGTACAATACTAGGTATTCGGTAAGGCTTATCAGGTACTGTAAACATCAATACAAAGTTCGGCGTGATATCGGCTCCTACGGCACAAACGAAATGCTCTCGGAACGTTTGTTTTTCTGAACGTGACTGCAGGGGCTGACATTCTATAATACTTTTTACCTTGTAAAGAAGGCCTTCGGTGTACATGTACATATTAGTATGTCCAGAAGTCATAATAACCCGCAGAAACACTGCATGCAGTACAAGAGCGAACTAACACACATGCAAGCAACTCCCCCTACATTTTGTGGTCCTGCATACTCCTCAATGAAAATTGTACGGTGTATTGAAACAGTTTACATTTGGCGTGGAGATAAGTTTGTAATGCGTTGTACGGGAGAGTATGATACAAGTACACGCAGTGGAAAGTCTGAAACTCAGTCCGCCACACGAATGCTGAGATTGTATCCCGAGGAAGAAGAAGACATGGTGGCCGCGCCATAGCTCAAGCGGTTAGTCGCTGGCTTCCCACCGCGGCGGCCCGCATTCGATCCCGGGTCTGGTCAAGTGGGATTTGTGGTGGACAAAGTGGCGCTGAGGCAGGTTTTCTCAGAGTACTTCGGTTTCTCCTGCCAATCTTCGTTCTACCAATTGTTCCACAATCACCCTCACCTATCATCTGGGGGCTGGTACAATAGGCCAGAAGTCGCCGCAGTACAAGGGACTCAGTCCCACCCCACTAGGAAAAAAAAATATGGTGATTTGAAATCAAGTTGTGTAAGCTTTGTGATAGCATAACTGCTTGTCTTGGTAAACAACTTGCAAATTCTGCTGAAAATGTCACTCCTACATATGGAACAGGCTGAAGCTAATAAGAAAAGCGGAAGGCGTCTTGTTCATGGATGATTGCTTTTCATCGCCTCAACTGTTTTTCAGATCTATACAACCGAAAAATAAACAGCGGTGCTACCGTTCTACACAACAGAAAGGGCATGCCGGAAAACTTTTGGCCAAAGAAGTTGAAGTAGGTACCAGTGCTATAAGTTGGAAAGACAAACAGGAAGTGTATCGCTCACTATTATGCACCAGACCCCCCCCCCCAAGCATTATTTCATTATGTGGACAAAACCGTTATGCATTGAACGTGACAACAGCAACATCAGTTTTGTTGATATGAGCGATATGACGGCCAACAACTACAGTGATTCCCGCAATACTTGGAAATGGGGAAAAAAGAAACTGTTCTTCCACCTAGTCGACCTGACAGCCGTCAACTCCTTTATAATTCATTGCTTACGTGGGGGTACACTCAACCATGAATTGTTTCGTGATCGATTTGTAAGCGGTTTGATTTACGCTGCACAAGGCATAAACCCAACTCCTTCAACATCAGGTCGTGGCCGGCCGCAATCACAAGCAGCTCGTGTTTCTCTGCTTGACTGCCAGCATTACACGTAACTGACCTACCAGTGGGAGCCCCCGGAAATGTTTATGTGCCGGTAAAGGAAAACTTTCTAGATCGTTCTGTTGCTCTGAAGGGTGTCATGTAGGTCCTCTGTGTGTGTCGCTGTGTGCTTTTCTAACAATGTTTATGTGTTGTGTTTTGTTTGAACGTGTTTATGTGTTTTATTTGTCTCTTATCTTATTGTAGTACCACTGCCACCGGGTGAAAATCCATTTGCAGTTTAATAATAATAATCATAATAATAATAATAATAATAATAATAATAACAACAATAATAATCACTGAAAATGTCTGTAGGCGAATCGTCGTATTTTACGTATACCCCTTGCAGTGGGGGAACTTGTACTCTGAGCTAATCCATTAACTCTAAAGGGGCCCATACACATACGAGTCCGACTCGGCTCAGGTTCCAATGAGCCAAACTCGTCCGTGTGTGGGTCGCAAAGTTGGGAGTCAGCTCATGCGTTTCTGGCGAAATTAATCCGAGTCAAGCTCGCCGAGCCGGACTCGCGAGCCAGACTCGTACGTGTATCGGCCCCTTTAAGCTCCGACATGACCTCCTCGCCGTCAGACCTTCACATTGGAACCGTTCCTGGTTCGCAATCCGGCCCCTCATACGACCAACAATCAGGGTTCAATCCTACTNCACGGCGTTGCCGGTTTGTCAAGGTAAGGGGTAAGGTTCATTTCCTCAGATTCATCTGTTATTACTAAGGTTTTCTTAATAGAATATCTTTATCTCAGGATACTAATGTGTGAAAATAGCATGCAGAACATTAAATAATTCCTGCAGTTGAGTACGGTATCTGTAAAACATCCCACTGGTTTTTATTTCAATGTCAGATCTCAGATTTCAGAAGAAGCCGGCACAGTCACATAAGTTGCGGAATTTCAATGCGTCCAGACTCTTTTGTGCTGGGCATTTTGATTCCCGTCTATGTAGCACGGTTACCTACGTAATAATGTTGCCATTAGTGCAAGTTTTGTGGGTTGCATATGTGAGAGTGTACAGGCAAAGGAGCGGTTACAAAAAGGTGCTAATGTACCCAAACGGAGTGACATTCCGAGTGACGGCGTTTTCAACGTTAATCCTGGGAACCAAAGCTCTCCAATCATTTTTTTTTTGTATTATCATATTTTAAATGTCTTCCTTGTCTATCATCAGACGCTGTTACATGAAATGTGTTGCTTGTTCTTGTTGTTTCATTGTTATTACCGTCATCACGCTAGTGAATAATTTAATTAAGAAGTAATTTACAAAACGCAATTTATAACTAGATACAAATAAATTATACTTCCGCGCTATATTTGCCCTGAATCTGACTGTATTCAACAAAACTGGAAATAGGGGTGCGTATGAAGTTCAGCGCAGTATTTCCTGCCTTGCATTTCTGGAGCAGACGAAATTCATTCCAGGAAATGTGATATCTGCTCTAGAAGAAGCAAAGTGTGAAGTAGTGATATGTAGGTACGGTGCCTGAACGGTGTGTTTCGCTCCTCACTTCCCATATTTGTTCAACACAGTTCTTAGTTCTGATCGTCTGGAATATTCCATCACTCGAGTGTTGTCTCCTCCCCCCCCCCCAACCCCAGTCAGTGCTATCCTGTGCTCTGGTTAGAATGCCCAACCTCTGAGGTGCGAAGGCAGAGAGAAACATTCGGATGTACATAAGAAGCCAAAGGCTTGATACGCCTGTTTCCAAGGCGGAACTTTGCCAGGTTAGACTGGTTGTTTAAGGAAGATTTTGTTAATGTATGACGCAAATTCTGTCCTAAGTGCAACAATTTATTGTGGTTCTTTTGTCTTCTTTTCTTCTACACTACATGTTTCGGCCGTAAATGGCCATCATCAGGTGTATTTCTCTCACGTAGCTGTTACACTGCACTTAGTTTAAAATTTAAATATAATATTGTATAAAGATTTTGTTAAAACACATTAGGTAGTATTTTCTGTGCCGATCACAATGGCCGGCAGCGCGGTCTAAGGCATGAACTGCCTTCGCCCGCTCCAGCACTGGGATCGTGGATTCGAATCCCACTCAAAACATGGATGTCTGTGTACGTTTACTCTGTGTTTGTGTTCTGTGTGTAGGCAGCGGCCTTGCAACGGGCAGATCCCCCGTCCAAGGAGTCGTACCGACTGTGTAGGATTAAGAAATTGAAAAGCGGCCAAGGTTCAAAAGGCTATAGAGCCCTAGAGAGAGAGAGAGAGAGAGAGAGTACTTTCTGTGAGACATTGAAACACGAACAAAATTGAAGGCAATGGTTATGAAATTTTCAAGAACCACTGAATGTAATATGCCGTAGCGTAGTTGGATGAGGTACTATGCTGCAAGCCGGAAGGTTGCGGGTTCGATACCCGATGAGGTCATTGGATTTCTTTCAGTTTACATAATCCTTCCAGCCGTACTATGGTCCTGGGGTTGACTCAGCCTCTAAGAGAAATGAGTACCAGGAATATTCCTGGGGATAAAGATTGGCTGGCGCGTAAGACTGATAACCTCACCGACATCTGTGAGCCAATTGTCTAGGAAATGTGAAAGCCTCGACTGATCACATGCGTATGGGCCTCCACGATCCGTTACAGGGATAGCTTTACTTAACATCACCGCTGTCTCTAAGTCAAGTGTCTAGAAAATTTGGGAGCCTCGACGGCAGACATCCCCATGAACCTCCACGGCCTTTTACAGGGATAGCTTTACGTACTTTTACTTTTTACTGAATGAAGAACAAGAAGGCAGAGATTTATAAATGACAAAAGTTTGGACAAGAAGTTGAAATCAAGAATTAGAAGAAGAATGACTGCAGTGTTTCGGCCATGTAAATAGGATGAGCAGTACGAGGGTACCGAGAATGGCATTAGAAGTATAAATGAAATGATGCAGACGACAGAGAAACGGAAGGTACAGCAAGAAGTGATGATGAAGATGGGCAAACGGAAACGGAACTTTGAAGGAAGACAGAAGAGAGTGGGAACTTCTTCTGTCGATTCAAGATCCAGGAAGACAAAGGAAAACGGAGGAGGACGGAAGAAGACAAGATTTTAAAGTCGAGTATGCATAAGAAGTGGATGTTTAAGGAAGAATAGCAGAGGAGTAGGTAGAAAGCGAAAATAGTTGAAGAAATGAGAGGGGTATGGAATATGGAAGAGAGAAAATTGGAAGACATAACAAGCCAGCGACCTCATAGGTCAGTTTCGATCATGGGTGTATTTCTGAATCCGAGTAATCATCATTAGCCTGGATCCCGGCGAGCAGATTTGTTCATTCACATCTTTCAGCTAAATGACGTTTGAAAATTCGATTCACGCAGAAAACATACTGCGTCTCAATTACAAAGAAGAACCTGAACATTTGTGAGGATGGCATATGAATACTCATACAGGTCACTTCAAGTCCAACCACCAACATCACATGAAATGGGGAGTCCTTCATAGTTCGATCAGTCGAGGCCAGATCATACGTCAGGATCAGAAGGCTTTCAACAAGGAATTTAAGAACAGAAAACGTGATCTGACGCTTAAAAGATACCCACAAGAATTCGTCGACTCCATAATGAAGCCATCGCGAAAAACCAACCTTTTTCAGATACGATATACCAGGGAACGGTCATTGCCCCATATGTTAAGGCTATCCCCTAGAAATTCAGATGCATTGGAAACCGTTACAATGTGTGGGCCATTTTAAAAATTAAGCATATACTCCGTGGGACATTTATGAAAACTGAACCGGTCAGAGCTGCTCAGCAGACGAAGCAGTGTATGTAGAATATCTCATCTGATTTGGGTACTTATTACGAGCAGATCTTTAGAAGTGTGCATTAAGGAACACTAATATAACTTGACTTTAGATTTGCTTGAAAAATCAAAATTAGCCCAAAATGCATACGAAGATGGCCATAAAGTAAGTTGGATTGAAGCG
Source organism: Cryptotermes secundus (assembly GCF_002891405.2). Taxonomy (NCBI): domain Eukaryota; kingdom Metazoa; phylum Arthropoda; class Insecta; order Blattodea; family Kalotermitidae; genus Cryptotermes; species Cryptotermes secundus. The sequence goes on from NW_019739960.1 coordinate 1,018,219, forward strand.
AAGGTCTTGCAGACTGAATCAGACACCATGTACAGGAAATACAGGGACTCCACCGACATATCTCTGATACACCATCCGATCAGTCAACCCATCTGGACTCTCATTACTGAAGCGGAAGTCAGAAAACTGTAGATTCCGTGTTAAAATCGTGTTTTTACGTTCGTACCATACAGAAAATTTGTCTCTTTAGTGATGACGTCTATTCTGATAGTACACTGATTTTAACAATAGCCACGAACCTCTGAATCTCTGCTGCGGCACCTGCTCTCCTGATTTTGCTCATTCCCTGCCAGCAAAGGCGAGTTATGCCACGACAGCTTCAGTCCACTTCGTATGAAATTAATTCATTAATCATTCAACCCTTTATCGCTGTATACAAGTCTGATTTATGCAACGCGTCGATAAATGAAACATTTTGTACTAATCTTGTGTGCAGTCTATGTAAATAGACATAGACCCTACACACAATTGGCCAGACCGAAACTTGCGGTCTAGAGGGTGGCATCCCTTTATATTCGGGAGGGCCCTGGTTCGTATCTCAGCACGGAGGTGGCTATTCTGACCGAGGAAATTCATGGATTCCCAAATCTTTCCAATAAAAAGCCTGAACGGGTCCCTTCTACACCCTTCCCAACCACTATTCACTAGCAGTCTTACGTTAATCTTACAGTAAGCTACAAATAAATAAATAAATCATAGTCTCAATACTTGTAGAAAGACATGTCGGTTTAACCTAGACACATCACAGAAACACGAAATGGCGGATTAATTCTATATGAAATCCGAATTTCGACCTGAATACGACAAGATGAAGGCAGAAGGGGCAGAACCGTTGATAAAAATTTCGTAACCCGTCCCATATCGTCCGTCCATATGAAAATCCTCCTCTGAAACGTCACGTCGTGGACAAAATTGTATGCAGAAAGAAATATAAGTTCTGGGAAAAACTAATCGCCGCGGGAACTTGTTTGCCAAGCCGTTGCTTAGCAACGATCGGGAGAAACACAGAAAGCAATGTGATCTCATAAGCCTCCTTTTATTTTATTCAAAATAAGGGACTAGGCTACACAACTTAAACGTGGCGTTATCACAGTAGCCAGCTGCATTCATTGGTTCTTCTCTCTAGACATTCGGCTAACAGATGGCGGTAAAGTTGTCAGCCTTACGCGCCACCCGTCCTTTACCTCCCAGGAAGATTCCTGGTACTCATATCTGTTAGAGTCTGAGTCGACCCCAGGGTCATAGTGCGGCTGGAAGGATTTGGTAAATTGAAAAAATCCACCTCATCAGGACTCGAACCCGCGAACTTCCAGCTTGTAGCACAGTGCCTCAACCAAGTATGCTACAGCCTGCCCCTTGGTTGTAGCCCAAGCCAGTTTTTTCAGACGTAAGGAAAGCATTGGATTCGCGGCGGGAATGGATAAATTTTCATGGTAACTCTGACAGCGAAACGTGTTCTGCATGACAGTCCAAGGACGTGGAGGTGTTAATTGTGACCGCTACGTTCGGCACAAAATTTTCCTGAAATTTGTGTTCCACATTTAAAACTTTGCAAAGGGGTGCCCTCGAGACTTCATACCATAGCGACAGATGGGAAATGTAAGAACAATTCCTGTAAGTAAGGTCTCGTTGGAAAAGTGACCGATCATTTTCTGTGTCAGTGAAGTGGCACCTGATATCCACTAAGATAATACGGTGCACAATTCCCAACGTTTCTAAATAGTTCTGTGTGTGTGGCATTTAGTACAGTTCCGCTCTAAATGCAACAATGGACAGAACTGTGTGCACTTTTTTTAAGACGTTGCTTTGAAGAGTTCTTCTTTAGTTTCTTGAGTTGGGGTCAGTGAGTCCACTCGGTACATCGGCCACTAAGTGGCCTACTGTACCACCGTCGCGTGACAGATGATGAGTGTGGAGCAGTCGCTGAAATGAGAATTGCAGGGGGAAACCGAAGTACTCAGAAATCCTGCCCCAGCACCATTTTATCCACCACAAATCGAACATGACTCGACCTCGAATAGAACCCGGGCCGCCGCGGTGGGAAGCCAGTGAGAGGTATCGCGCGGCCTGCTTTGAAAACCCTGCTGGAAAAAGCAGAAAGTTTACGTTAAGTTATTGTTGTGATATATTTTCATACTTGGATATTGGATTAGTTACAATTCGTACAGGCGCAGATACCGTCTGATGTACGTGAAATTCCAAAACGACTTAGTCCAGTGAGAGAATGGATTTTTACCTATGCGTCTTGCGTCACAAGACTTGTGTTCTGAAGTTCATGAAAATGACGCGCGCTCGCATGGGTGTCCAGAAACCTGTAAAAGATAAATCTAACCTAATTAGTTATGTTCCATGGGTTCATTATTTTATTGATGCATATTGATGAAGTGACAGGAGGTTGGAGAAAACTGCATAGTAAGGAGCTTCATAACTTGTACTCTTCTCCAAGTATAATTAGAATGATCAAGTCAAGGAGGATGAGGTGGGCAGGACATGTAACACGAATGGTGGAGATGAGGAATGCATATAGCATATTGTTGGGAAAGCCAGAAGGAAAGAGACACTCTGAAGAGCAAGGCGTAGGTGAGTGGCCAATATTAAAGTAGATCTTAGAGAGATAGGTTGGGATAGTATGGATTGAATTGATTTGGCTCAGGATATGGACCAGTGGAGGGCTCTTGTGAACACGGTAATGAACATTCGGGTTCCATAAAGTGCTGAGAAATTCTTTGAGTAGCTGCAGAATTGGCGGCTCCTCAAGAAGGGCTCAGATCCATGAGTAAGTAAGTAAGTATTAGAATATATTTAAGAGTCAATCACAGAGTTCTATATTATGATTGAGTGAAGATGTTAGTTGAGTATTATTTCCGCTCTAACGGAAGTGGTCGCCAGACAACTCGCTTCCTTGGTTTAGAGCGGCCAGATGCTATCGTCCAGAAACCGCCACACAGTACACGTGTGACGATATGGTGTGCCGTCTCAGCACACGGTATATTAGGCCCCTATTTCATTGAGGATGAAGGCAATGCTCTTACCGTCACCCAAGAACGCTACAGGGACATGGAGATCGGACCATTTCTTCAGGATTTGAGAAGGTTCTGTCGTGCAAGGGGCCTTCACATGAATAGACAGTGGTATCAACAGGACGTCTTTTCATTTCAGTACTGTGTTTTTGGCGCATACTGTATATACTTTAGATCATGCCATTTAATTGTGCTTATTTTGTATTATTTGTTTCAGAAACAAAAGCACTCGTTGCGAACAATAAGATAAGGGTTTTCGTTTGTTCAGAAATTGCGAAATTCAGGGTTTTAAGTCTGCATCTCATTTTATGTGAAAGGTGAAACAATATCCAGGACTCAAAATGTGCATGTATATTAAGAAAAATGAACTTAGTAACATGACGCAGCAACCGTGTTTGAGTACAGCCATGTTCACTGTAATAACACTTGAATAAAATTTAAATAAACTTCGAATGCAATTTCAACAATGCTCTAATTTTGGATATTATTTCTTTCAGCTCAAAGCAGCAACAGTAAGCACACTGCAGGTGAAAGTGAGGTATGTAAAATTAAATATATATATATATATATACACATATTGTAACGTGTAGTACCGTTGCTACGCAACGATCGCGAAAAAGAACATGCGTTGCTTGCTATCGTCTCGGTAAATATGTTACCGCTGAAACGAGACGCACACAATAGTTACAATGAAAACGGGGGTGGTTTCTGTTGGGTCCGTCCCGAGGCTATATAGCGAGGACCCCAGGCCGGCTGAGGCAGTTCAATTGTCAGTTGAAAGTCAGCTTGTGAAGAGAAGACTGTGATGTTTGTGTGAAATTGCCATCAGCCTCGGAGCCAGTTGAGTTGTCAGTTGACAGAGAGTTCTGCATGGCCGGCTGTGGCAAGATGACTAGAGGGTTGAAGAATCTCCACTTTTGAAGGCCGTTGCTAGGGAACGACTATTGGAGACACAGCAAGCTGGGCAAAGATTGTGGATATCATCGATAGCGCTGTAATTACTTGTAATTCCAACTGGTGTGTGTAAGTGGTCAATAAATCCAATATCCAGTCCACACCCCTAATTCGTGACAACATTTATACCGTGTGTGTTCTTGTTCGAATATATGTTCTCAAAGCAGTGGCTACGAAGATTTGCATCTTAATGACATAAGGCCGTGTAGTCAGCTGAAAGCCGATGGGTATTTCGGAGGAGCGTATGGCTTCTATATTCAGAGTTGAATAATAAGCCAAGAAAGAAACCAGCGTGAAGCAGGCAGCAAGCAGAGTTCTGATATTCGCCGGACTGCTTGGCGTTTTACACGAGAAGATACAACTCTTCTGTGGTATTCTGCGAAATGAAAGCAAAATGGGTCATGTCGCGTGAACGCTGCAGTGAAGGGGGCGAGCCGGGGATCTACTCGTCGCAACCACCATCAGCGACACGCCGCCCAGACACTTGAACAAGCGGCGTCTGGCGAGGGGTGAGGGACGGGAAACGCGCAGATTAAATTTAAGTTTGTCAGACGAAAATGCAGTTCCATCGCTTCAATGGAGAATTAAATTTTAACATCACAGGAAGTTGTACTATTCGATTGATGGAACCTTCCAATGACAGAGTGCATAAAATGAGCGCATAACAGGGAAATCGACCGCTCGCCTTCTCCTTTTCAACGAATTTTATAAAAAGTTTTGCATTGAAGACAGGGACCTACATATTTTAAGTTTTGCATTCAACATAAAAGAAAATGTGAGCCATGGAGTTTTAACGGGGTCTAACTAAAGTAAACTCCGTGGTCTGCAGTCCGCAAGCGAACTATACCGACAGAGCGACCGCCACTTGTCAGCGAAGTTAGTGCCAACTTTTGCGGATAGAGTATGTCACGTGGTCAGTGTCACGGATCCCCATGGTCGTAAATCTCGTTTATCTTTTAAACGGGGGCTAAGTTTAATAAAATTATATCTGTGTCTCAGCACTGTCCGTTGGTTAAAATTTACTGACATTTCAGTGAACACCGCTGTTCCGTTCATCGGGATCAGACGTAGTCCCTGAAACATCGGTAATCTTCAACCAACTGACACCGCAAATAGCCAGAGAATACTTTATGAAACGGAATTTGTGAGAGGAACAGCGCACGTTCAAGCGTCTGTTCGACGCTTTGCTTTTTCTCTATGGCTCTGGAGTAACCATTATTGAACCTCGTCAGTTTCTTTCTCCTATACACAGTCAGTAGGACTCCTTGCATGAGTGATCAGCCCCTCGCAAGGCCGCTACCTACACACAGAACAACACAAACCGAATAAACGTACACAGACATCCATGTATTGAGTGGGATTCGAATCCACGACCCCAGTGTTCGAATGGGCGAAGACGGTTCATGTCTTAGGCCGGGCGGCCACTGTGATCGGCTTGTTCGACATAAGGAGTGCACTCATTCATGGAGCTGAGCCCTTCTTGAGAAGCTGCCAGTTGTGCAGCTACTCAGGAACTACCCAGTATTTATGGAACCCGAAGGTTCATTATCGTGTTCACAAGAGCCCTCCAGCGGTCCCTATCCTGAGCCAAATAAATCCAATCCATACCATCCCATTCTATCTCTCTGAGATTCATTTTAATATTGTCCACCCACCTACGCCTTGGTCTTCCTAGTGGTCTCCTTCCTTCCGGCTTTCCCACCAGTATCCTATATGCATTTCTCCTCTCCCCCATTCGTGCTACATGCCCTGCACACCTCATCCTCCTCGACTTGAATTATATGAAATAATTAAGGATGTAATAATCTCAACAATCTCTTGTAATAAACAGAAGTTAAATTCATGAATTGTTCATGCTCACAGTTAGTTTGCACTTGTTCGGACTGTCACACAGTCTCAGGCTTCACTACTCAGTGTTACTGCACAGACAAAAACACTCGCATATTCAGAGTCAGAATGGAGCACTTAATTAAGAGAACAAAATAAATCTCATTGAATCCAGTCTGAATTTAATAAAGGCTTCTTTTCTGTATCGCGATTGTGTTCAGGATTCCATGGTTGGTCCTTTAATAAAGAGAGTTCCAAAATGTACTAATAACATCACTTTGTTTAATGTTCCCATAAAGCGTAAGACACGCGGAAATAGTGTACTGCGCATAAAATGTGTGTTTCATTCTCTGCAGTGTTTTCCCCGGATAATTCTCTCCGATAAATATAACGCTCTGAAGCACATGTAAGTCTTCATGTAATGTCATGGGAATTCAAGTCTGGTCTAAATGAAAATTAAAATGGCTCTATTAAGTTTTATTAAAATTCCCTAATATCATAGTGTATGAAATATCTGTCCAGCGGTTCTTGAGCCGTTCCATGCTTACGGACGGACAGACGAGTGAATTTAAGAAGTTCTCCGCAGGATTGTGAACGCGTAAATGAAACTCAATTTATATGGAGCTTAGAAGTTCTAAGAAGACGGCTCATCGCTCAAAAGACTGGGTCCATCTGACTTATTCCATGAAAGAATTCAGACTTCTCACTGCAGAACATCGGGTTCAGTCCCGAGGAAGTGTCTGTGGGATTTGTGGTGAACAACTTGGTGCTGGGACAGGTTCTTCTGCGTGGAATTTGGCTTTACCCAGCCACTTACCATTCTACCATTGCTCCATAACGGCCAGAGGCTGGTACAGTGGGCTTAACAGAGGCCATAGTATCGAGGGAGTCAGATTGTCTTCACTCCTATAGAGCAGATCATGCCTAACTTACAGATCTTAGGAATGATCTGCTCTATAAAGCCTGTACCGACAGAGGACTTGTGTGTAAAGCAAAAGGAAGAGTTTTCGATAACATTATATGTGCGAGATATACACTAGACGAAAGGTCGTGTGTATTCATAAGAGACAGACCCATCTTCTCGTAAGAGAGGATTGCTCCACTTGCCCTCCTAATAACCCCTCGGGACGGACCACCGTAGAAAACCCCGTTTCCAACATTACCTCTATTGATGCGAGCGTACTGTTGTCACGAGAACGTTTTTGTTTGCGATCGTTGCCTAGTAACGGTTCTGAACCCTACAATATTATGAATTACTGTTCTCAGGTGTGTCCTTAAATTTGGCGTTGCGTGTCACAGGTTGCGAGGAGGGGCAAGGAACTAGGGTAAGGCCAAAATTTCGTCCCCCGTTTGTTTAACGCGTACATGAAGCCAGAAATAAAGTAAAATTAAATAATGGGCACTATTGAAAGCGAAACTATTCGTTTATAAACTCTATGTTCAGAATCCCAACAATTTAAGCCCTACTCATCTATAATCGGAATTTTCCAGAAAAAAAAGGTTGTTTTAAGAAACTGAAAATAAAATATTCGCACAATCCTCTGTCATTACAATTTTCCTTTTAATTACGAAGCTTAAGACGAAACTCACCAAAACAGTGAAACCACACGCACGCATATACTATTTTCGTATTACATTAAACATCCGTGCATATACGTATATACTCGTATTTGAAATATATGCACGGATGTTTAATGGAATACAAAAATAAGAACATAAACATATGAGAAATTGAAGTTGAAAGTAAACACCAAAATTAAGGGGAAGGAGCAGGCTACTGCATTGGAATTGTCTTGAGTTGGGTCCGAGAAGTGGTTTGGTTCTAAGCCTGGGCACAGAAAATCCTTAGTCCTAGTGTGTTTCCTCAGTCCCTCCAGGCATATACCAAAATAGTACCCCGAATGGGCCATGACCTCTTTCTTCTAAACACTTTTCAATTCGTAGCCCAGGAGTCATCTTCCATTCGACGTCATATTTTCTAGACATGGACAGCTTAGCAAAGTAACCGCAGAAAAGTTCGGAGGGAGGAATTGTTACTGACCGGCTTGTTTCTTCAGCAGTCAGCCTCTGCAGCTTTATTCATTGAATCTTTGTCCCGGGACTTTCTGCACAGAAATTTGGGAATAATATATCAAAATATGCCCCACTTGTCACCCCTGAGACGTTATTTGGAACATCGCGACGGATCACAGTGGCCAATCTTACCGCGAGCAGTTTTTATTCAAACCAAACATGAAACTTACACAAAGCGACAGAGCTGTAGTATTTTTTAGAAATGCGCCTAGTCTCACAGATGCAGACCGACGGAGTTTGTATCCAATAGAATTCACATGTAGAAATATAAATTACGTATCACTCTACAGCAAGGCGCTGAGGCGCGCGTGCGCACAACCCCCACCCACACTTGAAGTTCTCGCAGAAGAGTGACACAGACTTTCTTCAATGATTTATTGCCCCCCCCTCCCACCTTAAAAGAATGTGTCCCCTGTTGCTTTCGAGAAAGCATTTTACACGATATTTGTGCCTTTATCCTCTCAGATATGACACTGTGTACTCTACTAGGAGTTTATCGACGTTTCGGAGGAAACGTGCTTGCAACGTCACTGTTGAAGCGTAGACCGAAAAAGCTTACAAGATGGAGATGGTGCGTTCCTCCGAAACGTGAAAGGTTTAACCGGCTACATCTCGGAAGGCGGTGTTCTTGACAGTCATTGCTGATAGAACCTCACAGAGAAATGGAGTCGAAATGAGAACTCTCTCTGTGTACACTACGTAGTAGCGACTTTGTGTAGCACACCGGTTGCATCCACCACATCTGGGGTACACGTCTTACTTACCTGCTTTTCAATCCGAAAAAGAAGTCATAATTTTAATTTACTGAGCTATTGACCTTTACCAGTATTGTTTCTTTTTAGTTTCTTGGGATGGGTTGAGACCGAGTCCACTTGGTACATCGGCCACTAATTGGCCTTTTGTACCAGCCCCAGATGATAGATGATGAATGTGGAAAAGTTGGTGGAATGAGAATTGGCAGGGGAAACCGAAGTATTCATAGAAAACCTGCTCCAGTGCCACTTTGTCCACCACAAACCTACGAGTACTGTTTTACTTGACCTTTCATAAGGACATTTATGCAAGGTTCTCTTATTGGTCCCCGAAATGAATATCAGTTACGCGTTCCTCACGTTGAGAATGGCGTCATCTCGATATGGGTGTCGAAACCGCCCCCTTATAATGTAAGGTCGAGTGAATTGCCTGACTACAACTTCCAAATTTTCGCCTTTCTGCAACCTGGTCGTCATAACCTCGTATAAGGCGCTCAGAACTGTCACAGTGCTAAATGAACTGGGAGGTGTATGATCCTCATTTTCTTGCCTTTAAGAGTAGCTTTAGCCTCCTGTACAGATTTCCTGCACTTCAGCACGAAATCGGCCATGTCTGGTTCTTGTTATAGCAGGGACTCGCTTGTGGCAGGAATGCAACGGTGTTCCGGCTCAGCCCTTAATATCAGAGTCAGAGTCACTTTACGACTGGCGGCTTACCGTCAAGCATTTCGTCTTGGAGCCAAGAACCTTGAGACCCACGACCAGTGTTTTTTTTTCCAGATGACACTTGCGGTTATAGCCCTTATGTAACATTCTCTCTAAAGAGACGATGGGTCTGTCGTTTACAATCGCTGCTGACCTTCGCCGGCGCTATCATTCTCGTGTCCCAGTCCCGTGGGACTCGTGACTATATTTTAGTCTCTCAGATTCGAGACTCCCCCTACCTGGAGGGTCAGGTTCCCGTATTTATATCCCCAGGGAACAGTGCGGCCTAGTTATGCTCCCAGGTATTGGGTTCCCTTTTCGTCGCCTCCTACTACTCGCAAGGCTACAGTGGAGGTATTCGAACCCGCATTCACACGGGATTACAACCGATAAAATTCATTACCGTGGTTATATTGGTACTGTATTTACTTTGGTTTCTGTAGTTACCATGAATGACTGTGCGTAACGTTCTTCCATGGTGGCCATGATTACCGGTTTCCGGTAGTCGCGCTAGCGTCGCTCTCACATCACAAGTTCGTGCGTCTGTCAAATTCTTATTACCGACTGGGGGAAGTAAACATTATGAATTTCATGCGCACGTAGGTTGCAGAATCCGTTCAGGCGGTTCATGAACTGAAACGCGCGGTCATACATGCAAATGGACGTCCGCACAGACGGCCGAACGGTTACTCGGAGAGAAATGACTGTCCCCATCTCACAGTTATGGATCATCTTTAAAGAACTGATGCAACAAAATGTGAAACACGCTCATAACCTCGTAGCGAATTTAGACTCTCGTGCCTTGAAGTAAACTCGGCCTGGAAACTGGGTAGGTTTAGCTTGTGAATGGCTCCTGATAATCTCTGTTCACAGATGGAAGCACGTAACGAAGATTAGGCCGATCGCCTTTTAGCATCACTCTATCAACCACATTACTTCAAATTAAGTTTGAAAAGAAACTAAAGTGTGTTACCCTCCGAGCTGTTTCTTATCTGTAAAGGAACAGTGTCTTATAGCCAGTATGAAGTGTCTGTAATTCGACTCACGTCCAAAATTTAATCTTGTCTCCAGCAAATTCTTTTTTTTTTTCTACTTGGAAGAGCAGCCAGTTGGCAGAACTGTGACGGTCTTGGAGTGCCATTTTGTTCCATGCGATGCCCTCACATTCAGACATGCAAAGATCGGCATTTGTAGTACTTCCATGGAACAAATAACAGATATTATAAGTCGGCGTCTGAAGTAACAGAAATTGTTGAGGTTACATGAAGGAAAATTTGTGACGTGAAGAACTTGCGTACTTCGTAGCTGTTCAGTGCGACGTGATTAGTGTTGTTGTTGTTGTTTTTATTATTATTATTATTATTATTATTATTATTATTATCCATGCGAAGTGAGTCCATTGTTACCACAACATGGCGCATCCTCTTATTAGAGGAAGTGGGTACAGAGACGCTAATAGTCGCTCACCTTATCGAGAGATTACCGACCTTTTATGGAATCTGCCGCTCCATAATTATATTCGCAATAGGCCGACAGTGGCACTTGTACTGATCCAGCTTAATCCATTGCAAATGTTTACTCTGTACTTTTTCACGGGGTCTGCTGTGACGTACTAAATTTTTTTCCTTTTTCTTGTTGCATTTTCATAGTGTGAGGCCTGCATCCGCCTTTTATCTCTAGATGCCTACAGGCTTTTGGTACAAAAGCTTCCTCCTCTTCTCTGCCCAAATGTATATGGGATGATGAAATCAGTGAGAGAGTTAGAGGAAGGGAGATGGATAGAACTGGCTTGAGAACGTATCCAGTGAATCTTGATATTAGCGGTGTTAGACACCTTAGATCTGCTATTGTAGTGTCGTTAATACTGTCACGTGTATTAGTGACTGTTAGACGGGTTTTGCATTGGGTGATTGGATTTATTGCACTTATACACTCAACTCATTGCCACAAGTAATACAGCGCTATCGCTGATCCGCACACTTTACAATTCACCGTTACACACACTAGGGTTCTCAGTCTTCACTAGTCGTATCCTGGGAACGGATTTCAACACGGTAATTATACCAGTCTCACCTTAACTGCAGCACACATGAAGTCTTCTTTACACAGCTTCACGCTTGCAACTCAGTTGTCATCTCTTCTCAGTCATTTTTGACTGCCGTTCCATGGGACTCCCTCAATTATTTCTCAGCTGGCCTGGGATTCTCGTTATATAGTCTCGGGTCAGACCCAACAGAAAACACCTATTGTTGCTTGTTTATTCGTTGCCACGGGAACCTGTTTACCGAGTCGTTGTCTAGCAATGAAGGTTTACTCTAGATCCGCTATTCCGGCTTTCAGGCGTCATGTCACTGAATTTTTCTCCTCCCGTTTCTGACTATATTTGTGCTTTCTTTAGCGACGTTCTCAGTATCTGGGACTGTACAGCATCCAGCGGTAGCATAATTAGTGATTAGTGATGAATCAGAAGGAATATGATAGGAGAAGGTACTCTCCCGGAATTTGCCACTCAGGACAGTCTATGTCCTGGCGAAGACTCGCCCCTGGTACCTCCATAATACAAGCCAGACGCGTTGCAGCTTGACCAAATTTGCCCGGTCTCCCATGTCACGTAGCACCTTTTGAAGCCAATGTGTCCGTGTGAGCAACAGCTCCATAGGTCCTACCTTAAGAAGCTGTGATTCCAAAGTTCGAATTTACCGGCAGATGAACACAGGTGTATCAGAACACGGAAACTTCTGAAGTAAGAAGAACATTCTGCAAGTTGCAATTTCTGCCAGCAACTGAAGCCGCAGTCTACATCGGAGCTTAAGTCCAACACACAAGCAACAGCCTAGACTCGGGGTGTGGAAAATAGCCCCACCCACAGTAACAGCGGTGAAAGTAATTGTCATGTTTCCTTCTGTGTACTGTGAAGGCATAATGGCATATGCCGGTTGATTCATTTAATTTTCTTCACAAAATATTATTTTCAGATATTAATAATAAACAACTGCTGTATAATTTGATGTCCTTGACCTCGTTTGAACACATATTAATGACTATCTGCAATGACACTGGCCCTGCCATAGTTAATTGGCGGTCTCCATTTTGAGTGAACACGGATGGCATTAACATAGTGTGCTGCAGCTTTGAAGAGTACGCGTATCTCAGTAAAGTCTTTCGTTACAAAAGAAGAAAAGTAACAACATGGCGACTGCGCGAAATATTTTGTTGCGATGGAGGCAGCTAATAAATTACTGTCAACTGGAATACGAACATTGCATGACGATCTTACGAAGAAGACGACGACCGGTGGGAGTTACATTCAGAGCTGTGCAGTCGAGTCATTCAGGGTCTTACGAAGAACAGAATAAACAGAAGAGACAGTCTTTTGCAGGTGCCCCTTCAGTGTCTAGTTGCTGTTTCTTGTTCACCGGATACGTGTATTATTGCCTTAACCCTAGAAATACAAAACAAAAAAGAAAACTCCGTGGCTTGAGTCCACAAGCAAACTATACCGACCGAGTGACCGCCGCTTGTCGGCGAAGATAGTGCCAACTTTGCCTGATAGACTGTGTCGCATGGTCAGCGCAAAGAATCCCCACGGCCGTTAATTTCGGTTTTCTAGACTGGAACCGCTACTTTTTCATTCAAGAAGCTCCTCAATTATCCTCACGAGGCTGAGTGGACACTGTTCCAGACGCACTACTTCTCAGAAAATCTGGTAGCGCCGGGAATCGAACCCGGACCTCAGGATCTGTGTCCAGGAACTCTGACCACTAGACCACAGAGACCGTCCTTAACTCTAGAAATACCGGCTATAATTCATGGAACGCAAAGCAGCTATTTTAGGTTTTCAGAGATGCACTTATTCATGGGGAAAGAATTCCAGTAATTTAAAATCACTCCCAGTGTATTTTGACTATGCAGTTCAGATACAGTTTCTACTGATATCACAACTTGTCAGATACGAACATTTATGTTAAAAAGGTAAAGCTATCCCTGTAAGAGGCCGTGGGGGCCAATAGGGATTTGAGACGTCGAGGTTCCCACATTTTCTAGACCAGTGCTTCTCAACCGCCGGGCCGCGGTCCAGTAGTGGGCCCTGGCATCAATTATACTGGGCCGCGAGAGGCTCTTCTGGAATTTGTCATTTTCATTTTCCAAGCATTTTTCATGAATAAATATTTTATAGTGGAAATATTCTGAAGGGAATAATATTTGTGTCGAGAAGCTCAGACACAGAACACCTAAATCTGTGTAGCAAATGTCAGTGACCAAGCCGCATATTTTTAAACATGGAAGTATTCATGAATGATCGGGAATTTTCAGACATCCAAATCTTTCAACATTCGGGAAAGGCAATAGCGATGTTTATGACCAGTCATAAGAATTGCCTGCAAGCTGATTACAACAATAGGCGGTATATCCTCTGTTCTCAGAACTGAGCGAAATAACATCTGTATCGCAAATGTCAGTGACCACTCAGCAAGGAAGTATAAAGAAAATGTTTCCACTGAAATTGAAGATCAAGGCAGTCTGTATCCGGTTCTCAAATCTAGTAATACTGAATACTGTTTCTTCGCTGAATTGAGAAGTGAGAGATTCAAACATTTTTATTTATCAAATTACATACTTTACATATATAATTATTTTGCGTGTGTATGTGATAATAGCCGGTCACGGTAGCCGAGCGGTCTAAGGCATGCACTGTCTTCGCTCGCTCGGAAGCCGGGATCGTGGGTTCGAATCCCACTCAGGGCATGGATGTTTGTGTGCGTTTTTCTGTGTTTGTCTACAGGTAGAGGCCTTGCGACGAGCTGATCACTCGCCCAAGGAGTCCTACCATATGTGTAAGATCTAGTAAACCGACGTGAAACAGAGAGTTTCATGGAGGTAGGCCTAGGCCCAAATTGGGGCTGTAGCGCCACAGGAAAATGTGATAATAAGTGTTTCGCCGGCAAGTTGAAATCCTTCTGCTTCTTCCCCTACTCAACTGACTTCTATGGTGAGTTACAATGCACAAATATTTTTCTCACTGCCGTTTTTTTCAAACCAACATAATTAAAATCAATTTAATAAGACAATAATCAATTTTACGCTGATTTTTTTTTTCAGTTGACCTATTCCTTACATCCGCTTTATGGCCCTGGGGTGACTCAGTCTCTAACAAAATTGAGTACCAGTAATCTCCCTGGGGCTAAAGGGCTATCGAGCCGTTAGGCTGACCTCACCGCCATCTATGAGTCGATTTTCTAGAAAATGTGGGAGCCTCGACGTCTCACAACCCTATAGGTCTCCACGGCCTATTACAGGGATAACTACCTTTTACAGCCTGGTTTAGCCTCGTAATACTCTACATTGGGACGCCATGTTTCCTGTTGAGAAGTAACACTCTACGGCCCTAGAAATTATTAAATAAATGGATATATATATACGAGGAGTTGCGACATGCTCGACAGTTCTAGATCTCACGATCGGACTTCACTTTCTCGAATTATATAAATAAATGTTGAGCTTTTTACCGTCACTTGATGGATGTATTCCATGGTTTCGTTTCCTTTAATTTATTGCACCTCAGTTTTTCAAGCCCTGTGACTGGGGTGTGGTCAACTAATTACATTACAGTCGCAGCACCAATGCCAATGGAAAACGTCCTGCCAGGTATTTTGGCAACATTTCAAACAGGTACACAAATGCGAGGTTGGTGCTACTTCGGACTAATGAATCAAGGAACTGAATGTGCGTTACAAGAGGAAACGGTGTCCGACACCTTCCCGATCCTTGTCATTTCAAATGCTGTAATGATTTTAAGAGAACCGAACTATTTTAAGAGTAGGTTTCGCGTCCATTTACTCTTCACAACGAAGCGATGGACCTGAAAAAGTTTTCTCAACCGGTCCGCCAAGACAGTTTTAAGTTGTTACTATAGGATTCTGACGATGGTGTATAACACACAGAAATATTGGGTTTTCGGACTTTATCTATCGTCCTGGTTTTTAAGATAACTATGAAAAACACGACGTTTCGGAAACTGGATCTGTTTCCGTCCTCTTTCTAAGGGACCCAACAGAATAGGTGTTTTCCCTCACCTGAGGACGGAAAGAGATCCAGTTTCCGAAACGTCGTGTTTCTCTTATTTATCTTAAAAACCAGAATGATGGATGAAGTCCGAAAACCCAATATCTCTGCAGTTTTAAGTTATCTGTACATTTAACAATAGATTGGGAAATGTAACCGGCCCGGTAGCAGCGGGATTCGATCGACCTACATTTTGTTTGGCTTATTTTTGTTAGTTAAACACTTAGCAATTGAGATTTCATATCGATACTTCTTTGTTCTTGTCTCCATTGGCTACTATATGATGTATACCAAAAATTCCATGACGTAATTAACAGTATGCATTGGTTCTGATTGGCTGTTAATCCACGGTTGACCCACCCGGGTTACAAACTTCAGTCAATCACACAACTATCGAGAAACTGTTGACTCATGTGTTAAAATAAGCGCGATTGGTCGGCCGGGTGGCCGACCTTCGCATGTTGCAGAGGGTGTACACCTGCGTAGAAAATATCTGCTCCAATACATATGACAGTAATTTGGGGTTTAAATGTAAACGTTTTCCATTTGAACAGCGTATATACAGTTTATTGCTTTTGTGGATATTATTTCAAGCTGGATGTGTTTCGTTTTTGGTTAGCGGAATTCACTTCTGGGCAGCGATCAAAGGCGTCCCGGATGTTGAGAGCTGTGTTCCGTGTCCCGCCAGGATACATAGCCGGACAGAGCAAACAGAAGCCAAGTGATATCTGAGGCATCAGAGCAAGTTCCTCGGCAAACGGCACAGAGATGTTTTCAGAAAGCAGGATTTTCAACCATTGAGTCGACCGGCGACGAAACGGATGAAGGCAATGTAAGATTTGAGGTTTTCACGGCGGTGACTATAAAGAAAGCAGTGTTCTCACGGTCTCTTCGCTTGCAGATTTCTTATTTTTCCTTCTATCCTGAAGATGGAGGCGATATGTTCCTCCGAAACGTCGGTTAACACCACATCTACACGATGTCACATCCCAGAACACTGCTTTCTTCAGATGAAGGCAATGTCCAAGGATTCCATGAGTCTCTCAGTCATGCTACGTGCGAAAATATTAAGGCGGAAGATTACCGTAACATTGATACTGAAATTAAAGCAGAAGACGACGTTAAGGTAAGAGTAGCCGACGAGGAAGTTGAGAAGCACCGGAAAGGAAGGAGCAGGAATATGATGGGAAGAGGAAGAAGGTGAAAATTTCTAAGAACAACTTGAGTGCAAGCTTGGATCATACCAGGTTGCTTTAAAGAGCATCAGAGAGCTTAATGAATTTTCGCTACATCACAGTAATTCCGAACTTTTGGATACAATAGGCAGCGCTAGAATTTTGATTGAAAATCAAGCCTCTAGATGAACAACATAGTGCTGATAATGTTATTGCGCTGTCGGAAACAGTAAACAATGTATTCAATATGATGAAACGATGATAATTTGTACACAGTGAAACAGTATGCGAAGAAATGTAGTCACAAGAAACTTTAATATAATTTCAAATGTCTGTATACAAATGAACCTGGCTGCAACAGAAAGAATCCGGTCTCATGCGATTCTGTTTTATACAGGTTTCAGTGTATTTTCCAGTCGCATAATTTGAAACTTCAGAGATGTGCGTAACAGTTAGCTGAAATGCTATGTCAAACTTGTCTTTCCTCCAGCAGAATTACCCTGGCAGTGACGTTGGAATAGCAACGAAGTCCATTATCTTGGGAGAATGTCCGATCCACGGGATCGTTTCACGGCTGTTGAGTGCTCAATTACCGGAAACTGCTAGCGGCAGAGCACTGCATTAACCCGCAGACCTATGGTGCTGCTTGAATGGCTTGGCAGAGGCTGAACAATATCCGGGTTAACTTGCTGGACTAAGAAAACTAAAGTAAAAGCGAATAAGCAGCTGGCTACTTGACCGACTGCGCAACAGATTAAGCGAACGTCTGGTTAGAAGCAATCTATGGACGTAAATGAGCAAGTATGTAGTATGCTATCATCTGGTGACTCTCTTCTCACAGGGTACAAGTTCAGACCCAGGTTAGTCCATGTGGATTTGGTGGTGGACAGAGTGGCACTGGAGCAAGTTCTCATGCACAAGCATGAAATAGAGAACCTGTCATTAGAGATCGAAGTAGCAACGCCACTGATATCAAATAAGAACTTCGACATCCTTTCAGCGGTTCTAGAGCTTTTAAATGTGGACGGAGAGACAAACACATTAAAGTGGTTTAGATTTGCACCCTCTCATTACCAAAAGTTGTCAACAGCGGGGCACGAGATGTCGATATTAAAGATAAAGGCAGTTGTCTGTGGGCTTCATTAACTAAGCACCACCGCATGAAGAACTATAGGGGAGTGGAGGAGTACTTCCACCATTCATAGCCGCAGCCTTATGTGATTACAGCACAGATATTAAACCGTCCGGCACGAAACGATGAATAGAAGGCTACGTTTGCTATGTTTGGAAGTTTCACAGAAACTAGTTTATCGTCATCGACACAAAGGTCACAGCAGAGACAGAGTTCACCAGAGAGATGATTTCGTGAGCGGAAAGTTTAGAAGTGTTAATGAATGTTGTGTTGTGCCCCAAGAAGTCTCTTCAGTTTTAGAAAAAATATATAGAATATGTTGCCGAACACAATGGCCGCGGGGTCTAAGGCATGAACTCTCTTCGCTCGGTTTAACTCTGGGATCTGTGTTCGAATCCCACTCAAGGCATGGATGTGCGTGCATTTATTCTGTGTGTATGTAGAGGCCTTGCGACGCGCTCATCCCCCATCCAAGGAGTCCTACCGGCTGTTAAAGAAAAAATTACGAAACTGAAGGAGAGGCCAGGGCTCAACAAAGGGCTGTAGAACCTTTGATGAATGAATGTGTATATTAGAGATGATAAGGCCTGTATATTCCGTTTGCCACCCAATTTAATTCGGAACATGAGTCGCTTATGCAGTGAGCAAAGCAATTAACTGATCGTGCTCGGCCTCCTGTGATAACGCCCACTTGCCTAGGCGTCAACTCATCGAGTCTGCTGTAAACTTAATTTAATCTCGCGCACGGCACGTTTTTGTATACACATAATATAACGAACATGAACTGCTCCGTCACAAACTTTCAGCCGACGGAGCGCCTTTTTGTTCCACTCTCGGGTAGCATACAACACGGCGAATTGAGTTTCCGGGACCTGACGTTGATGGAGCAGTGCCGAGCATGCTGGAGCTTGGCACCCGGAAATATGGTGTTCAGAGCCTTTCTGACGGTGAAATGGGTACGTGTTAGCAGGGAGGCTGGTTGAATGCGAAACCTACACATTGCAGCTTGTCAGTCGCGTGTTTTCATGGTGGGTCTCGCCCTCAAGTGGTTACTTGTTCGATTCCCTGACCCGATTCATACCACTTTGTTTTGTGGTTAGCTAGCTACCCAACTAAGTAATATAGTGGAACAGAGCCCTATTTTACAGTCGAAGAATCGTTCGTCCAACGAAATGCTTTAGGGAATCCGAGATGAAGCTAGTGCACAATCTGCCTACCATCCTTCGCTATTTACGATCTGTCGTTTCGATGATTGTGGCCTATACACATTCCCCATACACCGGGTTCTCCGCTTCTGGGGAAATTCCTAAGGATCCGGCGAGGAGCAGATACCTCTCGTCCAACCCTTAAGATGAACCTTGCCGACTCCGCGACTGTGGTTCTGCAGCCGCTTTTTCACTTCATGAATCCATACACAGTCGGTAGGGTTCCTTGGACGGGGTATCAGCCCGTCGCAAGGGCGCTACCTACACAGAACAACACATTCATATCTTGAGTGCGATTCGAACCCACGATCACAGTTCTCACTAGTCTGGAAGTTCAAAGAAAATAATTCTTAAATTCAGGTTTGGTCGTAAGTTTTGTGAACCATCGCAACAAGGATCGCGGAATTGCGATTTCCTAATTAAGTGCCAGTTTAAAAATTTTGGGAAGGAAACTTGGACGCCTCCAGAGCAAGAGGCACAGGTCTGATTATGACGAATTTAACTAATTCAATTTTTATCTTCCAATAAGGACACTGATTCTTCGTTGCGAAGACCAGCCAGATAGTACTGTTATAATCGCTGCTTGTGAGAATCGTACGAAGCATATAAACATGCATTTTATGTGGAAAGTTCAGAGATTTTAAAATTTAAAACAAGTTACACAAATTAACAGCCGTGGGGATTCGTTGCGCTGACCACGCGACACCCTCTGTCCGCTAAAGTTGGCACTAAATTCGCGGCACAAGCGGCGGTCGCTCGGTCGGTGTACTTCCCTTGCGGGCTAAAGTCACGGAGTTTTTTAGTTTTATATACCCAGCATGTACTAACCGGTATTCTTCGAGGAGTTAATGATGACGTGAATATTGTGTTGCAGTTAAGAAAAATGCCGATCATAGTGGCCGTGCGGTCTGAGGTGTGAACCGTTTTCTCCCCGCTCGAACACTGGGATCGTGGGTTCGAATCCCACTCAAAGCATGTATTTCTGTGTGCAGGTAGCCGCCTTGCGACGGGCTGATCCCCCGTCTAGGGAGCCCTACCGACTGTGTGTAGATTAAGAAACTGAAAAGGCGGCCAAGGTCCACAAGGCCTGTAGAGCCATAGATAAGGTAAATTTAGACCAGGTGAAAGCCACAAGCAGTCAGTAAGTCGCCCGGTAATCCAAACCGAATCTAATGCATAGCGTTTCAGCTACTCTTGGCTGCACGAGTTCATCGACTCTGTGAGTGACATCTGTCAAGTTTTGTTGACACGTGGTACGTTACTCGTGACAGATCATGTTGTAAACGAGGGGAATATTTTGGCTGTCGTGGACTGTGTTACTGACAGGCGGCTGCTTTCACTTGCTGTGCCATAGCAGTGACATGGCCACAGCAAAATGAAGACACGTATTGATGCCTCTCGCCTTCTGCGTATTGCAGTACACCGTTCCGACGGATGAAGCCAATCAAGTTCTGCACAGCTTGTATTGGTTCGGTTTTATGATTTGTCACGGAAGAAATGTCGGCCGCTGTGTGAAGTTATCAAGCTGAAGAAACATATTGTCTTACCGAACAAACTGCCATAGCGGCAATGCTTCAGACACGTATTCGGGAGATAATTGTTTCGAAACTCTTCTGGGACACTGGCTATCCTGACTGTTTGTTTTAGCGTATTTTTAGTAACTCAAGCTAATCGGATTTTCATCTCTATGGGCCACGGCCGCTTCCTACCAAATTAGTTTCCACTTCTTAATCTCATCCTACCATTCGACTCTGTAAAGCCAGACTGCTGACAGCTTGTCAGCTTGAAACATCGAAATTTGAACCCAGGAACACTTGAATTTCTAGCAATTCGACAGCGACGTTCGGTAGCAAGTCCTTGAGATAAGCGGTATTCAGTAAGCTGGATTCACACATTTCGTTTAGAATGTCCATTCGGTTCAGGGATTAGAAAGTTTCTTGTGTGTTTCATCATCTACGGATATCATATAAATACTCATGATAAAGACGTTTGATTATCACAGATCCTCTTTAAAAAATAAATCAATAGCTATACGTGCCATCTGATTCATTATTAATGAACTCTGCAATCTGCCTAGCTACTGCATTTATGTGATCGTATGATTATCATAACAGATTCCTTCGACTTCCATAAATAATACAGGATGATTCATATAGAACCGGCCCGAAGAAATGAGCTGTAATATAAAATATACCATACAGATATTAAAGTAATTTACACATATCTTATCTTGGATTGTGTGCCGTGATCAGAGCAGGTGTTGAAAGTGTCCGCCGTTTTCAAGTAGGCATTAGAAACACTCGCTGTTCAACAGTGTACTCCATGACTGTCGCCTGCGCACTGCAGACACGTTTCGGCATTGTCCTTGACCTTGCAGCATAAGGGCTGCCACTTACCGGATCATGCGCACACCATTCGACTCAGCACGGATTATTATGTCGCAATTGTGAGCGGTTATATGCATCACATGCGGAATTATTAGCAAATTCATCGGGCCGGTTCTATAAGATTCACCCTGTATTAAAGTGATTGGCAGTTACAAGGGAGATAGTGTATTCTGTGAGGTACGAACTGCATTTTAAAACTACCTTAGTTGCCTTCAGGTTCAAATGGTTAGTGTAATCTAAAACTGCAAATGTACACGTTAACGTCATCTCAGAAGCAATTCAATATGAAACGTGTTTCGTTCCTTCCGCTGTCAGCTCAAGGATGCCTCACAAATCAAGGCGTGACATACTTCATATAACATAAATAGGCATGTTCATTAGCTTCTGCATTATCCCTGCGTGTCCCATTTTTACGGCGAATTAAGATCGTGGTGAAGAGAAAAATCCAGCTCAGTATTTTTTGGTTTTATTTTATGAACGTACATTTTAAACCAAAGCTGCTTACGTAGCGATACCTTCATGAACAGATGGATGGCATGACTTAGACGTGTATGGTGCTTACCTCAACTGCAAATGTTATCCGCCAGACAAAATAGTTCTCTTTCCACTGATTTGAGCGTTCTTGGTAAATTTACATTGTCGGGATGGTTTCAAAATTTGTTTACGTAATGTACTAGATTGCCGGTCACGGTAGCCGAGCGGTCTAGGGCATGCACTGTCTTCGCTCGCTCGGAAGCCGGGATCGTGGGTTCGAATCCCACTCAGGGCATGGATGTTTGTTTGCGTTTTTCTTTGTTTGTCTACAGGTAGAGGCCTTACGACGAGCTGATCACTCGCCCAAGGAGTCCTACTGAATGTGTAAGATCTAGAAAAACCGAAGTGAACGGAGTTCATGGAGGTAGGCCTAGGCCCACTGGGGCTAGAAATGTACTAGATTGCTATTTTGTTAGACTCACGTCCTCATGAGTATGTAGATAAAATAGTTTCTGTTTCCGCTGAGTTTCTATGCTAATAATATGTGTACTTTTACTATAATAGTTCGACCCGTATTTTACAGGTCCGTGAAATAAAAGCACATAATATGAATCCCGAAATTGGGATAATAAATAGTAACCCACCAAAACAAGATATTTGTTGATCTGATGAGTCTGCTTTGTGTTTTGGATTTTAGTTATGGGATTTACTGAAATACGTACATACAGTATATTGAAAACATATACAGTACATAACGTAGGCTGTTAACCGTTAATTAATTTGTTTCAATTCAATTATCGCGCTGTCATTCCGAAATTTAAGTGTGCATAGAGATTGTAGGGTATCCAATTTTACAGAATTGTGGTGTACACTGTGTACCGTAACTCATCAGAGGCTGCCTGTTTTGTTTTAACGTGGCGTCAGTCGAGTCAGTTTTCTTACTGGACAATACATTACGAAATCGGTAAAGACATATTAAAGCACCAGCCTTCTTGACCCCCCACATCCGTAATTAGGTCCCTTCCGTTATGTTTAAACTTTTTTGTATCCTTGACAAGAAGAATCGCGTTTAGTTGAGATTGTGACTAGTAAATATTAAACATGACCAGAATTTGAACTTAGCCGATCACAATGGCCGTGCGGTCAAAGGTATGAACTGTCTTCACTTGCTCGAAACCTGGGATCCTGGGTTCGAATCCCACTCAAGGTATGGATGTCTGTGTGCGTTTATTCTGTGTCTGGATAACGGCCTTGCGAGGGGCTGATCCCCCGTCCAAAGAGTCCTGCCAACTGTGTGTGGCATCAAGAAACTGAAAAAGTGGACAAGGTCCGACAAAGAACTGCAGAGCCGTAGATAGATAGATAGATAGATAGATAGATAGATAGATAGATAGATAGATAGATAGATAGATAGATAGATAGATAGATAGATAGATAGATAGATAGATAGATAGGTAGGTAGGTAGATAGACAGACAGAGACAGACAGAATTTGGACTTCAGTAACTTATGCACCTATATGGTTAGAAGACAGCAAGAGAAGACGATGCCAGTGGGGAGGGTGGCAGCGGTTCCAGTACGTGGAAGATGTCGCAAACTGGCGTTAGTCCTGAGCTAATGCAGTTCCCGTGTCGGGACCCAGGAGAGGTTCACCGCATTTTGCACACTCCAGTGCTTATAAGTTTACAGCTCCATCTTCGCGGGTTCCATCGGGCGTCATTGCCCACTGGGTAGCGTTCGTGCTTAGCTTTGGAGATGTCCCAGGTTCAGTTCTCGACCCACAGACACCGGGATCAGTCTGAGATTTTCCGTGGCCTTTCTCAGCCCCTTCAGGTAAATGTCAGATTATTGCAACATAATCTTTCTGTGTCATCTTGCTTTCTTATTCATCAGCGATTCTGTCACTAGACACTGTACTGTCTGTGTTATTGGAAATGTGTTAAATAAAACACAAATAGATAAACGATATTCCTCGGACCCTGAATACAGATATGCTGGCGCTGAATTGGGCCCATTGCAAAGAATGCAGTTAAATGCACCCAATGCCTACATTTAACTAAGAATATGGAATCACCTCTGTCGGTCCGCAGGTTTCAACTGTGAAGATATTTAACTTACATAGATTTAGTGCAACATCAGCTGTTTTAGAAAGAAGGCAGATATATTTAATTCTGCTCTATGTTTTGTGCAATATGAGTCTGTGTAAGATTTGAGGTTTTCACGGCGGTGACTATGAAGAAAGCAGTCTTCTGGGATTTGGCACCGTGTATATGTGGTGTTAACCGACGTTTCGGAGGAACGTATCGCCTCCATCTTCAGGGTAGGAGGAAAAATATAAGAAATCCGCAAGCGAAGAGACCGTGAGAACTGGTAAATGCAGACTGGTCTCTTCGCTTGCGGATTTCTTATATTTTTCGTTCTACCCTGAAGATGGAGGCGGTACGTTCCTCCGAAACGTCGGTTAACACCACATATACACGGTGCCAAATCCCAGAAGACTGCTTTCTTCAATATGAGTCTAGTTGAGTGAAGATGTGCGCTTCACTGGTCCCTGAATTCTTGCAAGGATTGTGTTAAATCACATTCGGTATTTAAGGGATGGGTGTCCCTTCAGAGGGGCCCCGTAAACACATATTTGCGGCTTTATCGAGAAATTCTTAAATAATTTTTATTTTCAATAATATATGGTGTCCGTCTCCCTAAGCAAGGTGATAACTTAAACGCTACGCCGTCTATCGACGCTAAAGCGAAGTTTTATTTTCTCGAAAGGGACATGACCAATGTTGAATAAACTGTTATCATCTGCATAGATAGCAGAGATATTCAGAAAACTGTGTGCAATATCTTTGGGCCATTTTTTTGTCTATTAGTGGTTCTGTGACGTCAGTAATTTTATAGGCTATCCTAAAATCTGGAGAAATTACAGGGTAATTTTCCGTGGCCCGAAATACGGGTCGTCTAATATTGTAATATATCTTGAACTAACTTAGCCCTATCCTGTCATTCTGTTATCAAGATACTCCAAAATATTAGAGCTTTAAATCGCAGGAAGAAATCGTAGATACGTAATTCACTAGGCCTACAGGTAAACTTCAGTATTTTTATTTAAACGTGGTCAACATCGAAATGTGTGTTTTCGTATGAGGGACACTTCTCTTCCTTGAGAATATTTACTATACATGGATAAATTATTCTTATTATGGCTATACAGCTCTTTGTTGGGCCTTGGTCGCTTTTTTTCATTTTCTTGATCCTGTACACAATCGGTAGGACTCCTTGGACGGAGAATCAGCCCGTAGCAAGGCCGCTATCTGCACACAAGACAGCACAAACACAGAATAAACGCACACTGAAATCCATGTCTCGGGTGGGATTCGAACCCACGATCCCAGTGTTTTGGCGGGCGAAGACGGTTCATGCCGTAGACCGACCTTGCGGTCGCTATGGTCGGCTGGTAAATGCTGTACATTGTCCTTTTTGCCCGAAACCAGTGAGTGACTAGGACAGCCACTACTACAAAAAAGCCGAAAATTTCCTTTTGCCAGGAGCGAATACGGTTTGGTGAACTTTTGACTTTGTTGCGGTAAAAAAGGGCGAAGTTGTCCCTGTGCTCAACTAATTAAGCACTACGCCATTAAGGCGTATGGGGGTGTGGATGTACAGATCCACATTTTCTTAACCTCAGCGCAGTACCTTCAACAGTTACTCTGCCACGCATACATATTCGTCTATATCGGAAAGATGTGTATTGTTTTGCATTCTACATGGTTAGACCAGCAGGAACGCATCCATTGCTTTAGCAGTTCAGTAATCAACAGTGACACATTTTATTGTTTATAAAAACGCCTTATGGTGGTCCAAACGACCGATCGTGTAGCGTACTAACATTTTAGTTAACGTCACTTAGTTTCTGTTGCTTGGTAAAGGATTAATTGCAAAGAACGTAAACGGAAGTCGTCGTTGTGTATCTTACATTACAGCTCTGCATCCGAATTTGCTTGGCCGGACTGAGGGAAAAGGGAAACGTACGTTAGCAAGTGTTCGCTCTTGTAGCTGTAACCCCTCGCATGCAGGCCACCTGACTGGCTTGTCATCAGATTTTCGCCTCATGTAATTTGGATGTACGGTGAACGGTGTGTGAGGAAATTCGTTCAACTAGCTTCGTTGTACAGGGTCTTTCTTGGAACGCCAACAATAGCTAACGTTCTACAGCCGTGATATTTGTAAGAACGGAATACCTGCTCTCGCCTTGTATTTTTAGCATACGTCCTCATCAAACACGGGTGAGCAGCGCGGATGCGCAGATACTCGACCGAGCTAGGTTCAGGACGGAAACCGCTCCTAACATGGTAGGCTTCCCGCTCTAGCTGTCTATCAGGTGATATGGAGAAAAATGACCGTTCATACCCGACCGTAGCTAGTCCCAATCTGACATTTCGACTCGGCGGTTGAAAACCCCGGTATGAAGTAATATCCCCAGCGAAGTCTTGAAATTGATTTCTTATTAATTCAATAATTTGGACTTCTTCGCTGATTTGAGCAGGGATCTACTTAACTATTTATATGCGAACTTAATTTTTGTTTTAATTAATTATTTTTTTATTTCTTCTTCGGAACGTGTCTCTTAAGTCTGCACTGTGTACGTTTGCTATTTTTCATATGTATTACAGAAAACAGATACGTACTGTATTAGAATAAAATAAATAGTTTTAACCGTTTTGGAACCTATAATAGCAAGTTCATAGTTTAAGGAAGCTAGTTAAATGAAACCACAGTAGAAAAGCTAGGAATATTTCAAGACAGAACCCAAGACAGCTCACTAATAGACTTGATATGAGAGTTTAAGGCGAGCCTCAAGGGAAATGTATCAGCGCTCGCAACGGCGTTAAACTAAGCGCTCACGTAGTGGCTGGATATTAACATTTACAATTAACAGGCGAGCCAGGAAGTTTCAGCTGTGGAAGCATGCGTCCCGTTGATGTCACGGGTATAATAGCAGAGTAATCAGACAATGGCTGATCACAGTGGTCGCGCGGTTTACGGCATGAAATCCCTTCGCCCGCTGGAACACTGGGATCGTGGGTTCGAATCCCACTCAAGGCATGGATGTCTGCCTCTGTTTATTCTGTGTTGGTGTTTGGTAGCGGCTTTGCGACGGGCTGATCCCCCGCCCAAGGACTTAAGACCAAACGGATGCCCTATGCAACAGGAATACCTGTACGAGAAGACCGGATGTTCGTCTCTTCTTTTAGCGTACCGAAGACCTGCTTAAGCGAATTTACATTAGAATCCATGACCATATATTAACACATGCAGTGAGGATGGGATTACTGTATATGCATACACGTGTCCAGGCTGACGCATTTCGACTGCTTAGGTTTACTCCAAAGATTCTTGTATTCAATATAGCCGATTAAGGGCGACTTTAAGTATGTGCTAAAGTAAATACATTTTGCTGGATTTCATTTCGTGACCTAAACCATAAATAACGTAGTGTCTGAACATTTTAAAGCTGTACCCATTCGCATTGAAATAAATATTCATCCTTCAGAAATAGAAACTCTATTACATTAAGACAATGAGGTAAGTCAGGTTTGCCCGTACGTTTTGGTAGTGAGATCATTGCTCAACATGTAAAGTGCATCTGCACTACGAGCCAGGGCAGATAGGCAACCTTACACAAGACGATACTTATATGAACATTCCTGCATTAAAGTAATTAAGTAATTTTGAACTATATTTGTAACTGAGACATAATATTCTTATATTTAAGAGCGATGTATATCCATTATTGATGTAACAGTTCTAAGAATTCTAACAGTGCAAAAATGGAGTTAAAATAGCAGCTATGGAACTTTGATGGCGTACCCCAAGCCACGCGCATTGAAGCTGCTAGGATTTGGAACTGATTGCAGATTTCTGGCAGTATTCAAACTTAATATAGGAATTCTATTGGCTGTGACGATTGCGCGTGTGGAACCCGGAATTTAGTAAGCCAGTCAGATTTAAATTATGAGAAAGCCTACATCATTTGAAGTCGACAGTAGTTAACTTCAAGTGGCGTCCTCGTGTTTCAGGTTCTAAGTAGCTTCCGTGTGAATAAGACGCAGAAACCGCGTCAGTCTCGCTCTACGGGAGTGACGTAATAGTGATACCGGCGCTCAAAAACCAGCCAAAAGGACTGATGGTTAAGTCAGGTGTAGTTATACAGCGTTGAACAATTAAAATTATTTGTCCTGTTGATAACGTGTGCGATCCACTGCTTTCTTTGTTCGCCCGTCTCGTCGAAGCAAGGCCTATTCAGCCCTAAGACAGGAGCCTCATGCTTTCCCTCTGAACTCCCCTCCACCCCCTTGGCACTACAGCCCCAGTGGGCCTAGGCCTACCTCCATGAACTTCTCCGTTCACTTCGGTTTTTCTAGATCTTGCACATACGGTAGGACTCCTTGGGCGGGTGATCAGCTCGTCGCAAGGCCTCTGAACTCCGGCATCTTACAATTACCACACGGTTATGTGGCTCCCAACCAAACTTCTCTGTCTCCTCGACATTACAAGTATCACGAAGAAGCCAAGGTAGACGGAGCGAGTAGTAACTAAGAAGTAGTGGTGCGAGGAGATTGTGACACAGTGGTGACGTCAGAATAACAGAGACGGCATCCAGCGCGTGACCGCGCAGAGAGCGGCCATACGGCTGTAAAAAGTAAAGGTATCCCTGTAACGGGCCGTGGAGACCCATAGGGTTGTGAGATGTTGAGGTTCCAATGGTTATATGGAGACTTGTAGGCGGCCATGCGATTGGTTCATTTCTGCTGATTCATTTGTGTGGAAGTTTTGCATTTGAGGCAGAATTATCAGGGGACACTTCGAGCTTAGAATAAAATATTTGACTGGAAGAAACCGTGTTGTAACGTTTACTGCTGGTATTTTTACAATATAATTTAAACTCTTATGGAAACCCAGCATATTGGACATAAAGACCTTCTTATTACGAGTGTCTCGGGCATAAGTGACTCCATATTTGTTGGAGCGAGGAGCATTTCGAACAACGGCTGCGTCGCGGAACGAAACACATTGCATATCTTGCATATGTTAAACAACTTATATATATATATTTAATTTTCGGTTATTGTTTTTAGTATCAGCGAACATTGAATCCTTAATAATTGTTGCTTATTCATTCAATGTACAATTCTGACCTCTCCTTAATTTAATTATTACTTAACAGCATATGATTTCAAGTGCATTTCTTATTCATTATTTTAATGGAAGAGGCCATCGTTGTTGTCAGCAGTTAATTCACAATTCCTTAT
Source organism: Cryptotermes secundus (assembly GCF_002891405.2). NCBI lineage: Eukaryota > Metazoa > Arthropoda > Insecta > Blattodea > Kalotermitidae > Cryptotermes > Cryptotermes secundus. The sequence continues at coordinate 1,047,295 of NW_019739960.1, forward strand.
AACGAAAGCGACTGTGGAGTACTCCGTACACGTCTCCGGTCTTGTTCATGTTTATAAACAATGCAGTAGCTGTGACGAGGTTTCAAGCTACGTTGTTTTTGTGTTTACCATCCTCTATTCACTTCTGTCTTTCGTCCCTTTTGCCTCTTGTTCATTTTTTTCTATTCTTTCGCTCCCTTCTACCCTCATCCTCTTCTCAATCTCATTCTGTATCTGTTTCATCCTCGTCATATCCTTCCTTCTTTCATCTGCTACTTAACCTCTTCCTAGGCCGCGCCATAGCTCAAGTGGTTAATCGCTGGCTTCCCACCGCGGCGGCCGGGGTTCGATCCCGGGTCTGGTCAAGAGGGATTTATGGTGAACAAAGTAGCGCTGGGGCAGGTTTTCTCCTAGTACTTCGGTTTCCCCTGCCAATCTTCATTCCACCAATTGCTGCACAATCACCCTCACCTATCATCTGGGGCTGGTACAATAGGCCAGAAGTAGCCGCAGGACAAGGGACTTAGTCCCACCCCACTGGCAATAAAAAAAAATAATAACCTCTTCCTCGTTTCTTTCTTCATCTTCCCTTCTTATTCAGTTCCTTCTGTTTCCCTCCAATATTTCCTTTCTTTCCTGCTTTTCATTTTTATTCTTGTGCTTTTGTATTCCTGCCAGCAGTTACGAGTTCAGGGTCTGTACAGACTTATAGTTGAGCAGCTGCTTCAGCGATGTTTGCAGTCTTCCCGTGCCAAGTTTCCAATTCCTGCCAAGCTTCTCCTGTTCACTTAGCTAATGTTAGTAAGCAGGAACAGAATCAGGGCTGGAGTGCTTCGTTGTCACACGAGTCTTCAGTAATGTCTGCAGATGAAAGCTGAGACTTTTCCTTATTATATTGAGCCCCTCCATACAGCAGAATTATGTCTCGTATAGGAGCTCCAGTTCCAACAACTTCGAATATCTTTCCTTATATAATCTTGTTGGACTGTTTTTAACGAGGTAAAGGGACAAAAAGAAAGCTGTCTCAACTGATATGTAAGTATAGATGATTTGTATCTCTCTGTCAACTTCCACTGCAAGAGAAACGTTTAGTAGTCATTCCCCGTGCTTTGTCTCCCATGTCCGATAAACGGGAGGAACTGAGACCTGCCTTTATAATGCCCATTTGATCCTCTATAATATTCTATAGAATTACTATTCTTGCTTCTGAGACGTCGACCCTCAGGATACAGCTGGTAGCACTTATGCTTCTTATACTGAAGCCCCTGGTTCGAGTCTCGAACTTTTGGTTGTATAATTCCACCTCAGTCTGTCCAGGAGAATGCTGGACTAATATTTAAATGCAGTACACGACCACTTCCTTCATACCTTTATCAGTTCATCGTGCACCAACAGTTAACAACTGAACGCTGTATGATCAGTGTGTCCGACAGCCACCATCGCTTCCTTTCATATCCTTTCCAGTTCACCTCTCGTCATTCATCGAAATACTTTGATTTTATAGGTCTATGCTCCGAATTTCTGAGAAGTTCCTTAAGTAAACAATAAATAAATTTAACTAACTTCATGGAGCTGAGCTCTTTTTGAGCAGCCGTCAATTGTGCAGCTACTCAAGAACTTACCAGCATGTTACGGAACCCGAAGGTTCATTATCGTGTTCACAAAAGCCCTCCATCGGTCCCTATCTTGAACCAGATCGATCCAGTCCATACCACCCCATCCTACCTCTCTTAAGATCCATTTTAATATTATCCACCCACCTACATCTTGGTCTTCCTAGTGGTTTCTTTCCTTCTGGCTTTCCTATCAGTATCCTCTATGCATTATTTTTCTTTACTGTCGTGCTAAAAGTCCTACCCATCTCATCCTCCTTGACTTGATCAGTCTAATTATATTTGGCGAAGAGTACAAGTTATGAAGCTGCTCATTATGCAGTTTTCAAGAATACAAATAAAAAAAAGTACAGTGTATCCTGTGGTCTTTCGTAGGATTACAGTGCGTATAGGCTTCACTGGGTGAAAAGAAATTCGCATGTCAGCTCTCCACAGTATGATCCCTTGTTGATGAACAAGTAGAAAATATTGTACACCGTGAGCCCCGTGGCGTTTAGTTTTCAGGATACACGCGACCGCCGAATGGCGCACGGTATAAAATGAAGCAGTGGGCTTCATGTAGGCACAGCAGGTTCTCGAAACGGCCTCCGTCCTTTTCAGGTCAGAAGTTAGTGCTCCTCACGTATGTTGCTCGCAGCTGCTTAAGTCTTGGCACTGTGCTAGAAGCCGGAAGGTCGAGGGTTCAGGTCCCGATAAGGTCATTGGATTTTTTTCAATTGACCTAATCCTTCCGGCCGCACTATGGCCCTGGGGTCGACTCAGCCTCTAACAGAAATGAGTACCAAGAATTAATTAAATAACTTTCCTGGAGAGTAAAGCGCGCCCGGCGCGTAAGGCTGACAGCCTTACCGCCATTTGAGCCGATTGTCTAGATAATGTGGGACCCTCAACGTCTCACAACCCTATGGGCCTTCACGGCCTGTTACAGGCATAGCTTTACTTTACTCTCTGTACGTGTATAAACGTGTTTCATCAGGTGACCAGACAGGAAAATATCGGTTGGAGTTAGGCCGTGCCATAGCTCAGGTGCTTATCGCCGGCTTCCCACCGCAACGGCCTGGGCTGCACATTCATCATCTGTCACCCCGGCCAGTTAGAGGCCGACGTACCAAGTGGACTCAGTCTCACCCTACCCCAGGAAACTAACTGTAGTTAGAGCCGGCGACCGAGGAGACCGTGCAGTCTGGACCTCGACATCCTTACGCCCTCCTGGGAAAGTCGTGTGATATGATCCTCATGTTGCCTGGTGCGCTGGAGCACGTCGCCGCGAGAGTCACATCTGTAATAAGTCCCTGTAGAACAGTTTCCAGAAAGTCGACATGTTTTCGAGCAGTGAGCCTGTCGGGTAGTGGGCAGATACAGAAATTTTAGACGGAAGCCAGTTATAGGGATATAAATGCACTCCAAATATAGATATTTTTGTGTAGTATGCAGTGTGTTCTCATTGAGTTGGATCAGATTGGCCTTCATTTTCCTCTTCTCTGTGTAAATGGGATTTATTTTGAAATTCACGTCACTGTGTTCCCCTTAGTGTAGTATGTTCACAGCCTGCTATACGGTGCAATGCAATGCTACGGCACGCTATACCCCACTGTTAACGCTATGCGAATTAACAGTTGTGTTTAGATGTTGCGACCCCCTCTGTGGTCTAAGGCCAGAGTTCCTGCGTTCGATTCCCGGGGCTACCAGATTTTCTGAGAAGTAGTGGGTCTGGAACGGGGTCCACTTAGCCTCGTGAGGATAATTGAGCAGGTACTTGAATGGAAAAGTAGCGGCTCCGATCTAGAAAACCGAGATTAACGGCTGTGGAAATCCGTTGCACTGACCACGCGACACCCTCTATCCGCATAAGTTGGCACTAACTTCGCCGACAAGTGGAGGTCGGTCGATCGGTATAGTTCGCTTGCGGACTAAAAGCCGCGGAGTTCATGTTAGGTGGGTCCCTTGTCACCACGGCATGGGGCATCCTCAGGTTGCGAATGGCGGAGACGGTCTCCAGGTATGGAAGGTAACTGGGCGTGAGACATGAGGCTCAGTCTCACCGTAAACAATAATTTTGTTACGAAATGTGACAGAGAGCTTCGAACTTTGACGGAATCTTTGGATAAACGACCTAAGCAAAGGACAGTGGATATGCGGTATGGTACTCGGAAAATAAGGAGTCTAAACAGGGTAAGTTCACTGATAAGTTGATAACACTTGAAAGAGAAATAACAAATATGTTAGATTTAGAGGGAGTACAAGAGGTCAGATGGGACAGAGGTGGTACCAAACCAGCAGCCAATCATACGTTCTTTCTGTGGAAAGGGGAATCATGAGTTAGGAGCAGATTTCTTGTGCGTAAGAGAATCATGCCAGTTGTTAAAATGATAGAATTTGCTAGTGACAGGATGTGCATAATAATAATAGGTGAATGGTGTTATATCGCTGTTCTTAACGATTATGCCCAAACAAAGAATCTAACCTTTGATACTGTGACATGACGCCAGAAAGCTGCAATCTGTCCATCTGTTGGGCGGGTCCGCTGAGCACGTTCCCATGGCAACACTGAAGGTGCCACTGTTGGGCTACGATTTGTTGGAACACTTTTCCACAGCAACGAATGTGGCTGAAGAAGCAGCACATTGCATACAGAGTCACGTCGATTGCTAGGCAACGCATACAAAGGTGTTTCCGTTGTAAGTGATAGGTGAAAACTGTTCCCAGTATCTGTCTATCTCTCAAAGCTTTCTTGCTGTTGCTCTCACTTGGAGCACAGGGTATCCGTGAAATCCTTCGCTTCGCTTCTTTTCAGTTTCTTGATCCTAGACAGTCGTTAGGACTCCTTGGGCGGGGGATCAGGCCGTCGCAAGGCCGCCACCACCACAGGACAACATACACCCAGAATAAATGCAGACAGACGCCCATGCCTTGAGTGGAATTCGAACCTACGATTCCAATGTTCGAGCGAAGACTTTTCATGCCTTAGGCCGCGCTGCCACTGCGTTATCCTACTTAAACTAGCAGTAAGAGGTAATTGCTACTATTGAACTATATTATATTGGTATTTCGTTAGTGGCGTAGACAGGTGTTTGATTGTCTAATCTTGTTCTCTTAAACATCGGGAATCTCGACAGAGTTACTGTGCATAAAAGTGAATAGTGCGGACTTTGCCACTTCCTCCTCCAACCTGTTTGTTGTGTGTCTGTTATGACAGTTCCTGGTACGTTGCTCCCATAGTGGAGAAGGAATTCTCATTGCATTCATTAATTCTTCCACATCCATTATGGCTGCTAGTTGATGATTCCCAGCGCTGAATTGAAGCCTGCTTGAAATGCTCCACTTGTTCGCGCCGCTGGCATAGCTTCGCGTCACTTGTAATGGAAGGCGGAATGGACACTTACGTGTGAACATGTTTGTTCTCGTCGGGCATAGCATAGCATAGCAGGCCGTGTGAACACAAGAGCTTTGCAAGTCATCCAGCCGACCAATAGAAACGCAGAATTTTTGTTTATGGCCCTGAAATAGATTTATCAGTATTTTTCGCACTTGCCAGTGTTTGGGGGATATTTGAAGGGAATTCTTTCTTATATAGGCTGCGACCTACGTCCTTCCCATCGGCTCGAACTCCCTGTAACAGGCCGTGGAGGCCCATAGGTTTGTGAGACGTCGAGGTTCCCACTTTTTCTAGACAGTCGGCTCACAGATGGTAGTAAGATTGTCAGCCTTACACGCCGGCCGCCCGTTATCCCCAAGAAGATTCCTAGTACTCATTTCTGTTAGAGGATGAGTCAACTCCACGGCCATAGTGCGACTGGGAGGACTAAGTAATTGAAAAATCCAATGTACTCCTCGGGAATCGAACCTGCGACCTTCCGGCTTCTAGCATAGTGCCTCAACCAATTACGCTACCACGTGCCCATCGATTGTAGAATGCGATATCTTTCTTCCATTGCACATTTACTAAACTTTCACCAAAAATTCTAAGGTCGAAGCTGCTGTCAGGATTATTGATTTCCAGTGCAGATTTTGTTTCAATGCTTTATTGAGAAGGTTTAGTTCTTGTGCGGCAGAATGCACGTTGCTCTGGTTGACAGCTCATTTGTGGAAACTATCTGATTGGTTGTATTTTAATTATGGTTGTTTTTCGTTAAGCAGTGAATCTCTTGTTTATGTTCTTATACTTCGCATTCTTACAGTTTTTTCTTTTTTTAATTTCCCATTAATATTCTGCTAAGAGCCGGTCACGGTAGCCGAGCGGTCTAAGGCATGTACTGTCTTCGCTCGCTTGGAAGCCGGGATCGTGGGTTCAAATTCCACTCAGGGCCTGGATGTTTAGTTTGTGTGTGTGCGTTTTTCTGTTTGTGTACAGGTAGAGGCCTTGCGACAAGCTGATCACCCGCCCAAGGAGTCCTACCGATTGTGTAAGATCTAGAAAAACCGAAGTGAACGGAGAAGTTCATGGAGGTAGGCCCACTGGGGCTGTAGTGCCAAGGGGAGAGAAAATTCTGCTAAGAGCGGTTCGCTCACTGCTCCATTTCAGCATTCAGTAGGCGTGAAGCCAGAGACTGTACATTTTGGCGCCATATGCAAAAATGTGATCTAATTCATTCTGAGTACTTCTGCCAGTGCTTTGGTCTCTTCGGGATTTTTTTATTTGGGGATCTGGCATTGAGTTTTGTTCGAACACGTTCTGTTAAAATGTCTGTCACTAGTACATTTCAGTAATTTTCGTTCAAGATATGCGAGTATGTACTTATTTATCATGCGTAGCGGCCTCCGTAGTCTAGGGGTAACGTTCCCACCTCATGACTCAAGGTACGCGGGTTCAAACCCGGCTGAGGTCGTGGAATTTTTAAGGGCCGAAAAATTCAGGGAAAAAGTCCTCCGGGAGGGAATTTAAGCCGTGGGTACCACTGCCAGTAGAGGGTCGACCTCGCTGGCAGAAAGGGGAGATAGGGGGCACCAGTATCAGTAGGGTATAGAGACAGTAGAAATTAAAGGGGGACGTACAATAGACTATTAGTCGCGGTGCATGGGGAAACCCCCCCCCCATACTGAATAACTGAATATTTATCATGCGTCCATGATTTGCTTTACCGGTATTCTAATACTACGTTCTGTTTTTGAACAGTTATACAATGTCAGACATGGGCAAGTCTATACCACTGTTCCAGCACTTAGTGTTAAATTCAAAACGTCTTTGGAAACGTATTATTTTGGGACATGATAATGATGTAAATAAGTTTTTCTGTCTGATTGTGCTCTGATTAGTCACAGTGGATGCTTTCAAGATTTATGCAGATATGCTGAAGGGCAACGTGACCAGTCCAGCGTTTCCGTTCCGCCCGATGCCAGTAAAGCTGAAATGCTTTTTCTTGTTTGCCATTTCTGTAGTGGTCTGGTAATTTTTTTTTTATTTTCGTTAAGTTCAGAGTGGTTACTACTGCTACAAGTGTCGAAGAACACAGTATTTTACGAGTATATTATTATCACGGGTATGAGTGACTATAGACGGGGTTTGGATTGGTAATTGGATTTATTGAATATTTAAAGGGATCGTAGCTACAAGCAACTATGGCGCTGTTGCTAATTTAGACACTCTGTAGTTCACTACAGCACGCTCTAAGTCCTCTCAGTCTGCTGTGACTTCACCAATCCTGTCTGGTAACGGCTTCCAGCGGCGGGCGTTCCCCTTCCTCTGCCTTCACGAACTGTCCCCGTTCCTCAGGTACCAGCTTCTAACAGCAACTGATCCCAACGACTGAACTGCTCTTCTCTAACTCACTCCATTACATTTACTCAGTCTAATAACTCGTCCTGCTTATAATATCTCGGCACGGACTGCACAGAAAACAGTTCATCTGCTATAACTTCGTTGCTTGCGCAGCCTTCGGCGCGGGTCGCGCAGAAAACACAATTCCTCTGTTGCTGATTACGGGCCATTAACTAGTAGCGGCTGTTGTATAGCTGCCGTTGCCTAGTAATGGGTTTACATGCCACATTATATTAACATGAGACCTATATTAGACTGGGTTCCTAGTGTTCAGAAAGGTCAGATCTGTGATACATGTAGGAAAACTATTGCAGTTTAACCGATTTTTTTTTTAATGAATGGATTGTCTTTTCAGATTCTGCATATGACAAAAACGAAAGCGAAAACTTCGAAGGGTTATGAAATTAAGGACACACACTTTGTTTATTATTAGGAAAGGACCTTGTGGTCATTAGCATAGTCACAGATTTCCACTAAAGAGTTTTCAGAAGTGAAGTATCCAAAGAAAATAAGAAAGTGAAAGAGCCCTGAGAGATGGTGTATTAAATTTATTAGACCCCGGTGGTAGTAACGGTAAGTAAGGGCAGTAAGGGCAAACTTAAAAGAAGCATTTCATATGACAGGAAAACAGCGAAAATACACAAATTTTGATGGTCCTTCCAAAGAGCTGGTTTGGTAGAAGAGTCTAGCAAGACTTCAGAGCATCAAACTACGTGGATCGGATTGCCGAAAGAATAAGTGGCTGAGGAAGGATTTTGTCACGCAAGGAAAGTTCTGCCTCCTGCTGTAGCTGAAACGGCGTTCAGTGAACTTAGCGACTCTTTCATTAATAAGCCACTCATATTTTCCCACCGCGGCGGCCCGGGTTCGATCCCGGGTCTCGTCAAGTGGGATTTATGGTGGACAAAGTGGTGCTGGGGCAGGTATTCTCCGAGTACTTCGGTTTCCCCTGCCAATCTTCATTCCACCAATTGTTCCACAAGCACCCTCACCTATCAGTATCACTGCAGTACAAAGGAATTAGTTCCCACCCCACTAGCAAAAAAAAAAAAGCCACTCATATTTGCTGCTAGAACTGAAGAATCACACAGCAAAGCTTTTTCTTGGGTTGTATTTATCGTCTGGCTGCTAAACGTTTCAGACCTAAGTGATTGCTGTTAAGTGTCTTCGCATTGAAAAGGTAATGTAAAGAGAATGTTAATCAAGTTGCATGGAAAAGCTTTTAGAGTAGCAGTGTCCCAGGAGATATTCTGGTTGCGGGCGAACTAAAAGCGTATAGAGGGTGTCTTCAGAAAGTTGTGCAACAAGATGCACTCTCTGCAAAACGAAAGGCAGTTTAAGGAAGAATATTTGTGCCCATTCTGAAATATCTCGCGGTTAGCTTCTGAGTTACTATACAGCCCAGTTACTCATAGGAAATGTTACGCAGAAATATCAGGAGTTGCTTTTAAAATTTCTCTGATACTATCAAAACAATCGTATGCTGGTCATTTCTTACTTATTTGGTTATTTAACGATACTCTCAGCATCCAGACTGTATAGCGTTGATGATACTAGGATTAATGAATGTGGAATGGGTGGCGGAATGTTAATTGACAGGGGAAATTGAAGTACCCGGAGAATAACCGCCTCAGTGTTACTTTGCTCGTCAGTATTCCCCCCATGACCAAAAAAAAAAAAAGATCGAACCCGGACCACGCGCGGAGGAAATCGTCTTACCTCTGAGCTGTGACGCCGCATTGCATGCACGCGTTTCATTTGACCGTTTAATGCACAGACAAGCGTATGCAGTAGCTTCAAAGAAACCGTGCACTTGAACCACAAAGCAAGCTTAGCAGGTCCCACAAGAACCCTACAAGAAGCAGCGTCTTTTTCCTGTATGCAGCACTTGCCGGATGTTCTTCGTAATGAAGGTGCATTGTGTTCTCTGTGCAGTAGGAACTGCGTGTTCAAATATTTAAGCAGATTGCGACAGTTTTAGTAACATTCTAATGTCACGACATGTTGGTTGCGGTATGACGACAATGCCGTTACTCCTTCCTCCTTCATTCTTCTTAGTGACTGAACGACGAATTACCATGGCACTCAGTCCTTCTTCGAAACGAAATAATCGCCAAGCTGGCCAGAATTTCCCCCCATTCGTTTGTTAGAAACGGCCCACATGTCACAATATAAGACGTAAAATCCATCCGTACAGAAGACCTAACAAGAACTGACCAACGCATAGTGCGAGGCAACGGTGTAGATGGTTTGGGAGTCAGCATTGCACAGCATACCACTATTCGCGGCCTTTTTTTTTTTTTTACACTCAAATCTCTGCATTTTTCCTATTCTCTTATACAGCGTTAACAGAGTCGCCTATCTGTTTTCTGCGAGGTAGGAACATAAATTTTACCATTATTTATATGTGTTTCAGAACTATCTGCTGGCAGATCAGTGACGCTTTATGTCAAACTTACCTCTACCAGAAGGACAAGCGGGGCGCTGCCTGGGAACCTACAAGGTAGGAAGACTTTTCTGCAGTCCCCTTTATATGTAATATTACTTAGTTCCTCCCCACCGACTTTTCTTACCACGATCTATTTCTAGCTCTTCATGCGCCAAGGATTAGGAAGGAGGCGACGGTGCTGCATTTGAGTGTCATATTCATTGATTGCTTGGTTCTGAGTCTCTTCTGCCCCACATTTCAGGCTTCTGAAAGTGAAGTACCAATCTTGAATCTCTGACATTAAGCTTTAAAGAATAATATAGTATATATAATATATTGAGAATATTGGAAATGGGGCAGTACTTTATCTCTAGACTTCTCTTCCGGACCCTGATGATCAAAATGATGATAGATCAGCTTGATGCATTAGTAAATTCATGGGCATTTGGAAAGAAACCTACTCCTAGAGAAACACACAGCTTTGTCAGTTCGTCACACTCAGATACAACGTACCTTAACGTGTATGAGTGACTATAGACGGGGTTTGATTGGATATTGGATTTACTGACCGCTGACGGGTCGTAGCTACAAATATTTATAACACTGTTGCTGATTTACACACTTTAAAAATCACTTCAGACCACTACAGCCTGCATTGTCTTCACTAGATGTTTCCTGGTGAAGGATTTTTACAGTGGATATTCTTCAGCTTCACGCGCTCAAATCCTGCCTTCACAGACTCTCGTACACAGCTATCAGCTCACCTTGTCCCTTGCTTATAACGTCTCAGCACGGAGCACGTAGAGAACTCCGTTCCTCTGTTGGTGTGCATATTCGTTGTTGCGGAAACGTGTTTACCATGTCGTTGTCCAGAAACGGCCCTGGTATATCCTCCCATCTCGCGGTTGTTGCAGTACACTGCACAGGCATTGTACTAGATATGGCGGCGACTGACCTCCAGAATTAAGGCAATACCTATTTACGTAAGAAGAAGCGATTTTTTTTATTTATAATTTGCTTAGTTCCAAAGTTTACAAGACAAATTTAATTTGGCTGACACTGTTAGATTGAAATCGTAAGTATTTCTGTTTCTGAATGCTATGAACTATGCTTTCCGTTATTTCACAATATTAAGTATGTATAGTTACCACTTGCTTTATTTGTAGTTGAGATGCATCATGAGCTCTGTGAGGTAGGAACTTGAGTTTGAAATATTACTTGGATGAATTTCAAGCGTCACAGCGTGAATGGGTAAGTACAAGACATTATCAGAACAAAATGTACGCCCGCAAAAGTTCGGAGTTGAGAGAACACCGTTGAATAGCGAAAGAAACTACCAGTTTCTACTGAAGCGTTCTTGGCGAAACATGTAAGGCTCCACACGCTGTTTCATTCTGTAAATGGTATCGAATTTCCAGCCCATTGGTTTGCCTTTAATAGAATGACAGGTTGGAGAGAACAAGAGAATTGAGAGATGGAATTACAGCAATCGAATTTGTTTCCATTGTGATTGTGTTAGAAAGGGCAGCATTCCACTTCACGCAACCAATTGGCTACATTTCTGTAATGGAGGAATCGCATTCACGTAATTGCCTGAAGTGACCCACTGGTTCACAGAATTTATGCAGTCTTTGCACAACGCAACATACGCATATAGAAAGAGCACTGTCTGTTCCGTCTTTCCGCACGTTCACATGTATATCCACAGAATCACAGGACAGATTCTGATTGAATTTGACGTAAACATCGTGCTTTTGGAGGCCGCCTCAGGTTCGTACATTTCAACTGAGTCGATAGTAGGAACGTGAGAGACGTATGAACATGTGAATTGGGAGTGACACTGGCGCTAATGTTTAAATGCGGTAACAGCGGTAACTAGTATTAGCCATGATATTTATAGGAAGCTTCTTCACAATATTGGCAGCAGGTTTCGAGGTAACAGTTCTGAAGGTATATGTAGCGACAAATATATTCAAAATGTGCTCGGTTCGTGTCTTTGCAAGCTATTCGTAGTGCTTCTCATTCCCTTGAGGCTAATACCGGGGTAGTATCTGGATTATGCAGCAAACGCTTCCTTCATAAACACTTCCAAGTCATCCTGCAAGGCGCCGCCACATAGTCTCTGTTCTCGCAACGGCCTCAGTAGACTGAGTAGTGAAAGCATCTAAAATCTAATGATGAACTTTTGAGCTTTAGGAAATGCCGATAACGCTGATGCGAATTCAGAATACTGAGTGAAGAGAGCCGATCACTGTGGCCACGCGGTGTAAGGCATGAACTGTCTTCGTCCGCTCAAACACGGGGGTCGTGGTAGGACAGGACAGGAAGAAATCAAGCGGCATACTGTCGGGTGAGCGCGGAGCCCGCGGAATTGGTCCATCACGCTCAACCCAACATCCAGGAAGATGCATGTCGAGAAATTCTCGGTCAATACCAGCCCAGTGTGGGGGGCTCACAATCTTACAGGATCACTACATTTGGCTGATGATCTTCCAGCTGGGGTAACACAACTGCAGCATGACCAGGTAGGTCATCGCTGTCCTTATTAGTTCCGCAAAGAAAAGAGGCCTCAAAGCTTCCGAATATGACAAAGCACACCAGAGACTCACCTTTGCACTATTTCTTTCTATTTCTTGAATGGCGTGACGAGTTTCTGATCCTCATATCCTGTAGTTATGACAGTTTACCCTCCATGAGAAGTAAACCGTTGCTTCATCCCTGAATTTCCATCTCCTAAGGCAATTTTCGTCAGCTTCGACGTTTGACAAAATGTCTTTGGCAAATTGGAAATATCGGGGTTTATCATCTAGCTTCAAAGCTTGCACAATCTGTACTCTGTATGCATGGAGGTGACGGCGGTTATGAACAACCCTCCAAACAGTCGTTCGTGGTATACCTAACTGCAAAGAAGCTCGTCTATTTGATTTTTATGGGCTTCTAGAAAACGCTTCCTGGATTCGATCAAGTGCTCGGTCTTCCCGCTCTAGAAATTGCTTTAACCAACGTCAGATACCGTTATCTGAAGGTGGATCTTTGCCTTATTGACTTCTGTAACGATGTTCCGTCTTGATAATGAACTTTGTTTCGAAAAAACAAAGTGCGAACATTGCTTTTTCTTGAACATTCGCAATTTTGAAATTGACGTCATATATTGTACCAGACATCAATGTGGTGAGTACAACATTGCTAAATTAAATTTTCTGAGTTACACTCTCATATTCCGAAAGCAGTTTTATTTTATTATTTACAGTTTGAAAATTTAGGCCACGGAAACCCCGACAATAATTTAGAATCAATTTTTGTACCTGTTATGGCCGCTATTAGCGTGGCGAAAGCATTGTGAGAAACCAATTGCAGGTGCGCAGGCGCCCACTGGTTTTTGTACGGAGTATGAGCTGGTATGAACCTTGCGCTGAGACTGTTGAATTCTGGGAACAAGCAGGGATCGGGGGACGAGTTGGGACTGCTCCCGCCAGCAGAAACTGACAGCTTATGACCCGTAACTACACACGCATTTTCTCGTATCATTTGTTTCCTTGCTTGATCTGATGAATTGGGCAGTCTCAATAACTCTACATATATGTAACAATTACACAACACAGTTTTCATTACATGAGTATGGCTTAATTCCAGTACATGTTTCGATCTATTTCGAATTTCATCGGATTCAGATAATAAAATTATTATTCAGATTACTGTTGAAACTGCAAGTTTAATGTACCATTGCTAGTAATACGTATTAGGTATTACTTTTCTCCTCCGCATACAATTCGTAACCACGAAAGTGAAGAGATGAGGTACATCATTGTCAAATAATGTAAAATAGAAGCAGTAACAAAATGTAAAATATTACAGTGTCTGGACTGGACTATGGTAAAGTACAGCAAGATATGAATAATTCACGTGTCAGCATGACACCACTGAGGTGTAGAAACCGTTAAAATGTTATTGCAGTAAAATAGTTCACGTAATTATTCATAGGGGACCTTTAAAATGATCCCAAGTTCTCCACGTCACCATTGGCCATATATCACATATATTTAAATATAAGTTAGGTTTACCCATAGCGGCCTCCGTAGTCTAGAGGTAACGTTCCCACCTCATGACTCGTGGTACGCGGGTTCAAACCCGGCGGAGGTCGTGGAATTTTTAAGGGCGGAAAAATTCAGGGAACAAGTCCTCCGGGAGGGACTATAAGCCGTGTGTCCCGTGTCGTAGCTTTACGGCACGTAAGAGAACCTCATATCTCCAAAGGAGGTCACTGAGCCAAATTCAAGGACGTTTCCCGCCCAACAGTAGTCTCTAACGCCTCTAATAGATGGGGGAAGCATTATAGATACCGCCAAGCCAGTAGAGGCCGAACTCGCTGGCTCGGTCGGGACTGATGGTACGCACCAATATGGGTAGGGTATAGAGACTGGTAGAATATCATAGAGGGAAGCACAATGGACCAATACTGGTCTAAGTGCATGGGGAAACCCACCCTCTCCAATAACTAACTAACTAGGTTTACCCATTATATTCTGGGAAAGTTATCGCCGTGTTATTCCGTACACTTTTGTAGATCCCAAAATTTTGTTGCATGAGTATCCGTAAGGTTTTGTTGCAAAGTGTCGAGGTGGAAGGCAGTTCTTGAAAGTGTGGGAGTCGCAGCTTTGTATTCGGTGCAGTTGTTTTGTTGTAGCGACGTGTGGCGGGTAGTCTTGTGGTAAACCCGGTCCCTCTGATTAAGAACGTAAGTCTTCCGTTCTGTATACAGACCGCATTGTGGGGGAATATAATTGTGTGATGGAACGTCGTCTTGTAAGTACTTTGTTTTACAAGAAACGACACACTTGCTTCTCACATAAATTAGTGATATCATAACATAGGGGTCACATTGTTAAAATTAGTGTTAATCATAATAATATTCTAAACATAAACGACCAACTTGTTTCGCTTGCAGCTAGTCAACATCAGGTACAGAATATTGCACCTTGTAGATATTGTGTTAACCGACGTTTCGGAGGAACGTATCACCTCCTTCTTCAAGGTATAAGAAATCCTGCTCAACTTGATCCCTCGTTCGCGAATTTCTTATACCCTGAAGATGGAGGTGGAACAATATCTACACGGCGCCACAGCCCAGGAGACGGCATTCTTTGTAGTCACCGCCATGAAAACAGCAAATCTTACAGGTACATAATAGTCCAGAAAATACGTTTATGTTCGGTGACTGAGAGTGTTATATTATCGTAACCGTTGTATATAATTGAATTAATGTTAAAGTGATGGCACATAGAGACATGTTGGAGTTCATTTTTTCACCTCTTTCGCTGCAGGACCATGTCTTGGCCCAACGCTGTCTAGCATGTCTGGAGTAAGCGTTGCTATGCTGTCTGCATACCCAACGGCGCCACAAACAGCACGCCGTCGAACGGTAACCCCTAGACTTCTGTTCGGGAGGTACTTGGTTAAAGTCTCGACCGTGATGCCGGATATCCTGAAACATTTTCGTGGTTTTCCAGAATCCTCCCAGGAAAATTCCAGGAGGTCACAACCGGCTCCTACCAAATTCCTTTCAGTTCATCATACATACATTATCCTACCACCCTACACTTCATATTCTCAGTGCATAAAACGCCGTTAAAAGTCTTACGAAAAAATAAAAACTCTTCTTAAGTATGACAGAATATAAAGGCAAGGGACGTTGGAAACTTTCCATTCGGAGCAGAATGACTTACTTCGGTGATCGGACGAGAACCGGCGTTTTCAACATTGTATGGCCGTTGGCTTATTAGAGGTTAGTGAGTCCATTGATTGTATGGCTGCCTGCCGTGCCGTGCCTTGCAGTTGCTGTGGAATTATGCTCCATGCTTGTGTACTGGCCGCAACCGAAAAAAAAAAAGAATTAAATTGTCAAACTTCATTTAATCTATAGAGCAACTAAATATAATTAATTTACTAGTTATTGTTTCGATTACAGCACTTATGGGACATGTTGACCCATTAAATAACATGTGGATCATAATTTGCATGCTTTGTAGCCCGTTCTGGAGGTTGCTGTTAGTCACCGTGGTTAATTTAGTGTCGTTTCTGCCTTATGGACCTTAATGCTTCTTTACGCTTAAACAGTTATCCCGCAGGCAACTTGCTCTCGTCGTTCACCTTAGCTGCAGTGTGTAGCGCTTACGTTCTCTGCTATTCCGCCAACAGTTGCCGTGTGTGCAGCGACCGAAAGGCTACGATTTGAACCCGGTTTCATGGACAGGCTGTAAGACATTTCACACTTTGGGAAGTCTCATCCGGCTGAATACGCCCGAGCCTTATTCAGTTGGAAAATTTCAAGAAGCCCAGTTCAGCTGTCTTTGATTCGATTATCAGAGTCAGAGTTACTTCACGACTGGCGGTTTACCGCCTTGAGACTCACGACCAGTAATTTTATTTTCCAACACTACACTTGCGCTTATAGTCCTTATGTAACATCCTCTGTTATGAGAGGATTGGTCTGTCGTTTACAATTGCTGATGGTCTCGCCAGCGCAGTCTTCGCCAGGTACGAGTCCTTCGGGACTCATGACCACATTTTGCTGTCTCAGATTCAAGACTCCCCCAACATGGAGGGCCAGGTACTCGTATTTATACACCCCAGGAACAGTGTGGCCCTTTTGTACCCCCAGGCACTGAGTTCCCTTTTCGTCGACTCCTACTACTCTTAGGGCTACGTTGGAGGTATTCGACTCCTCACCACACGTTCTTGTCTTCAAGATAACTCATCGGCACGGACCACATAGAGAACACAACTTGTCCATTGCAGAGGCGTGTTTACCGCGTAGTTGCATAGCAACCATCGCAGCGCGGATCACATAGAAAACAGCGTTCTGCTATTGTTCCGGTTGTTACCTAGAAACGGCCGCTGTTTACGGAGTTTCTGCTTAGCAACAGGCTTAAATGCCACAGTATACTTTCTATATCTTACCTCCTGGTTCTAACTCAGTATCATCGCCGACTTCGTAATCAGCTAATGTTCTCTGTATATATCTTCGTCGTAATTTTTGTTTTAATTATCACATATCTTCATGATCTTAGATATGATCATATCCCCGTATTCCTTTTCTGTATTGTCCACGCGTAACAATGGACGAGCTATTTTCTGTGTGGTCCGTGCTGATATGTTATAAGCAAGGGCGAAATTAGTTCAAGGAATTTCTGCGAGGGAGACTGTGAAGATTGAGCTCTTGAAGCTGAAGAATCTCCACTGTTACAAGCTGTTGCCAGGGAACGGCTGATGACAGCAGGCTGTGAAAAGGTTTGGCGGGTGCTGTGCTGACTTGTGAATTGTGTAGATCAGCGATAGCACTATAATTGCTAGCATTTCCGAGTCGTGTTTATAAGTCCATTCACCAATCCAAGTAACACTCCGAAATCGTGACAGTGTATAGGAACATGACTGCGAAGACAGTGATTCTCATGTCCGAATATCTTGAAAAAATTTACGGAGAAACTTGATACACATGTTTACTTGCGTTTTCTCCCATGATCAAAAGCGTTGTTAAGAAGCAAATAAAAATTTACAGCACCTCTGTCAACTTAATGTCGGTAAAGAGCTTAAAAGCATTGAAACTAACTACACACAGCGTAAATAAGGGATTGTTTCATATTGGCAGACTTACGTAAATACAGTACCCAGGAGAGACCATGCCCCCTTTAGAGCGGACAACTAAGGGTATATTCCGTTGGGATTGCAGGAGGTTTCCCTCAAAACATTGATTTTTCATCAAGCGAAGAATCGAAAAGGTCTCTAGCAGAATTTAGACGTTGAGCTCATATTCATGTTGGTGTTAAGATAATAGGACCGAAATGTTTATGCGTAACAATAGCCAACATCTGCTTCTGAGCATTTTTAAAAGTGTATGCAGTTTCGCATGTAGTCGAATTGCTTTTGGCCAGAATATATTAAACATGTTAGTCGGACAAGATTAACAAGATTACATGTATCGGCACTAAACATGCAACATCAGNAGATGGCGGTAAGGTTGTCAGCCTTACGCGCCGGCCGCGCTTTACTCCCCAGGAAAATTATTTAATTAATTCCTGGTACTCATTTCTGTTAGAGGCTGAGTCGAACCCAAGTCCATAATGCGGCTGGAAGGATTAGGTGAACACGAGTGTGTGATTAGAAGATTTAGTTGCTGTGAGAATTTTAATTCCGTTACCAGGATACGACTAGTGAAGAATCCTAATGCGTGCGTAACGGTGAACTGTAAATTGTGTAAATCAGCGATAGCGTGGTATTGCTTGTAAGTACGATTTGATTGTATAAGGTGTCAATAAATGAATTCAATCCAGAGCCCGTTGTTACTCATAAGCTATACGGTTTTCCAGCGATCCGAACAAAGGAAGTGATGGGTCGGAATTATTGTCGTACTGTAAAAGAAAGCACTGTTTACTTATGAAACAAAGAAATTTAAGTTTGAATAAAACTGTCTTCTTGGATATGACGCCGTGTAGTCTGGTAGATCTTTAGAAACTTATCGCCGAAATTTTCTGCCCCAATCTTCAGGATAAAATCTTAGTGTTCTACCCGAAATATGGAGGTAGCTGGTTCCTCGAAATATTGACGTCATTCTACCAAACTGTACGGCGCCACATTCTATAAGACTGTAATCTTCATAGTAACACGAAATCTCGCAAATTTTCTCTTACCGTCTATTTCAGTTCTTGTGCTTCACGCTTTGCAGCTTTATAAGCAGCGTAGGTTCCTGCAAACAGACGGACGTTCATAAGTCGAAGTATATGCAAACCACCCTTTGCCCTCTCTCTTAGTATGTACATTTATTTTTCGGGGCAGAGAGTAGAATGCTATGTGGACCACTGTGTTTACCGATATTCTCAATTTCAGAAAACACCCTCCCTCCCTTTTTCAGCATACATAAGTCTCCCTGAACGCTATCCACACTGCTTGAGCTTCGGATGTGAACTCGAATAACGGGCACAACTCCGTATAGTAATAATACATGAAAGGTCAATACCGGATTCTGTTTAACTTCCCTCTTTGAAAACGTGAAATTAAATTCAACTTGATGCAGGATTGCGAACGGTTGTAAGAAGTGTGTACAGATGTTTCCATACCGAACGAGATAGAATTTAGGAGCCACATTTGTAAAATTCTTGAATCACCCCTGCCCCCTCACATTTTGGTTCGACAGTTTCTATAATGCGATCCCAAACGCTGGCATAAATATACATTGCATCTTCGTTGTTGCCTTGAGAAACTTCTGAAAATAATATACACGTTTGCATCTTCCTATGTTTTGTACGAACTAGGAAAATCTATGGTGACGTGTGGGAAGTGGAGGCATAACTCCACGCATTATTAACCTCTGAATTGGCCGCGCCATAGCTCAAGCAGTTAGTCGCTGGCTTCCCACCGCGGCGGCCTGGGTTCGATCCCGTGTTTGGTCAAGTGGTGGACCAAGTGACGCTGGAGCAGGTTTTCTCCGAGTACTTCGGTTTGCCCTGCCAATCTGCATTCCACCAACTGCTCCACAATCACCCTCACCTATCATCTGGGCCTGGTACAATAGGCCAGAAGTGGCCGCAGTACAAGGGACTTAGTCCCACCCCACTAGCAATACAAAAAACCCTCTGAATTAGGTAGGATTGGGAAACGGGCCAGTTGCAACACAGGCCAAACGTAACACTTCAAATTTCCCTCCTGCCTTAGTTGCTGGTACCACACGTCTGGGCGAAGCTCCTTCACTCTGCTAACTGCGGAGCAGGAATATTCTGCCCTCAGTTGCGAGTTGTGTGTGCTACTGGCTGAAACATGTTGTTCTTCATTCAATTCTTTAACTGCTGCATTGCAGGCAAGTCTCCAGTATGTCACCATACCTTTAAAGCACATCGAATTTAAACTTCGTTCAATACCCGACAAATTAAATTGGCTTTATTTTTTAGTTTTAAATTCCGCAATATTTTGTTAATAATTCCGCCATGCGGACGATTGTAACATTGCTGGTGGGAACGTTTGTAAAGTGTTCCAATTGACCTCGGAACTCTCTAAACTATACGTGGGCATGTTTATAGATTTAGTATTAGCTTTGGATACATGTGGTTTAGTGGGAAATCTTGCTTGTTTTAGAATTCCGGGAACACGGGTACGGTGGACGGATAGAGGTGAGGTACTTCTCGAGCGGTTGTGGACGTTGCTGGGGTAGATCAGTTAGGAGCGTCGCTACTTAGTAAGGTATATGCCTTGTGTCTCTCCATAGGTTCCGTGTAAAATTGCGCAGAACCACATAATAGTGTGTTAGATTCGAAGCAGAAAGAAGTACTCAGAGATTATTTGAAACAAACTTCTGATCTCTACGATGGTCTTTCAGCTCCAGATCTGAGTGGTCTTGGATATCTGTGTGCAGTTCACTACAAACTGAAATTTCCTCAGAAGTCGTGTGAACCTGATTGGTTGGGCGCCTTCTTGAAAAGAATTCCCTCCCTATTCATACGTGGTCCAGAGGTAACAAGTCTGACAAGGACCATGAATTTCAATATATTTTTTGACAATTTTTCAAAGTTCTTCACGGAAACGAACTCGAACCTCATAATGTGTACAATGCCGATGAGTCAGGCGTACATAATGTTTAAGCTCCCAATAAGATTACTGCTGCAAAGGGTAAGAAGCAAATACCCTCCATAACAACCAGCGAACGTGGAACGCTAGTCACAGTGTGTTTCGTAGTAAATGCTGCGGTTCATTATGTGCCACTCATGTTTGTGCTCCCAAGGAAAAATTTCAAAACAGTTTCCTTCGAGGTGGACCTGTAGGTTGTATAGGGGCAGGCAATGGATGTGGTTCGATGCAAGGATAGAGGTTTCTGACATTGATAGAATAATTTGCAAAACATGTTAAACCAACGAAGGATAATAAAGTTCTCTTACTGCCTGACAATCATGAAAGTCATCTATACTTGCCAACAGAAGATGTCTGCAGAGAGAATGGCATAATTGTCCTATCTTTTCTTTGCCACCCCTGTCACCATCTCCAGCGTCTGGATGTCGGTGTGTACGTATGTCCCATTCAGTCGTTCTGTTAATTGAACTATGGGTTCCTGGAAGAGAAGTCATCCAGGAACCTGAATGCTGCCTGTGATGGCACGTGAATGCATTGCCACTTACCAGTAGCTCGTAACCACTCTTCTGCAATTAGACGATCCAATTTAACTCCCCCTCACTGTTGGAAACACTGTTCTCATCATACGGGAGATCAACTGTACATTCGCCAGCCCCAGAACTTGCCTGGGCGAACTGGTTTATTTATTTATTTTAATAATAAAGGGACATACCATTGCGTGGGTTCTCAGTCCTCTTCCGCCCTACTGTAACAGTTCTAATGCTTCTAGCTGTAATGGGGGAGGTGTACGGGGGGCACAACTACCGGACCGTGAGGCTAATCTCTCTGTCTGTTTCGTGCTTAATAAGGATGCAATCCAATATTTACTCTACTAACGTAATACAATTTCCAGTGCGATGGATCGACAGTCGAGAGGTGACAAAGCGAATATCGATATACAGGCAGAGATGCTGCAACTGGTAGCCTCTGTGGCCAGATCAGAACGTACTTCTTGCTCTGACCCGGAAAGGAATTTATGGACTCAGCAGAAACAACGATTACGAAGGTATGTAATAGAACACTTTGTCTGGTTCGGTGGACAAGCCTCATGCCTGGAGAGAAGTCGAAAGGACTGATATTGGAGGACGCAACTAATGAATCTCGAGGCAGTCCTGTCTGGTATGGCCGTGAGTTCAGACTTAACGATAAGAGAAATGTTAGTCACTGAGTATACAGTATATGCAAAATATATTTATAATACATGACACACGGCAGGATAAAATTAAATACGATTCGGGAAATTATAATACAGGTTACCATGGGCGCAAATAGGGCACTGGGAAGTAGAGTCCTATTAAGTTGTTTGAAAGATACCTCCTCAGGTGGAATTTGATGGTTTCTTCTGCTCAGACTTAATGAGACAATTCATTCCATGTCTGCATGTTAGAGGTCATAATTTTGGCGTGACAGTGGGTAGCAAATAGAACTACACCATTCACACAATCAGAAGCGGCAGGCCACTTGAGCCAAACACTTATTGTCACACACTTGGTTGATTACGCAACACACCGTCTCATTTCTCAGTGCAGCGTATAAATGTCAATACTTTTCTACAATTTCTGAACATATATACATTTTATTACTTTATGCCAAAGGGAAATTTCTCCAACTTACATGTTGCGTTGGCTGTTTCGAAAGTCACCCTACCTACCTACCTACCTACCTACCTGCCTACCCACCTACCCAAGTACCTGCTTGCCTGTTGCCCCCCATTTCGAGCATAGGGCATCCGTGAAACGCTTCGTTTCACGTCAGTTTCTTAATCTTAGACAGTCGGTAGGACTCCTTAGAGTAAACATACGTGAATGCCTTGAGTGGCATTCGAACTCACGATTCAATTGTTCGTGAGGGCGAAGACTGTTCATGCCTTAGACTGCGTGGTCACTCTGATTGGCTAAATGGCGATTAGATTTATATATTTAGAATTTCTAATCTCAACGGCGCTCTTGCACGTACGTACTCGGTCACTCAAAATTACAGAGTGTCCAAGTCAAGCGTCTGCTCAAAAGGCGTCATTTTCACTACTTCACAATCTTGGACGAAAGATTATAATAGACTGGTTTGAACAAATAGGACACGAAATCCATGTGTGTCCCAATTAGCAAAAACTGCTGACCATTCCACACGTAAGACTTACTTACTCCCGGTTCATACTTCGGGAAATTAAAATGTCTGTCAAAACTGTCGGAATGTCATATTTCCAGAGAGACGCAGCTGCAACTAAAAGTCTAGGATTTATTTTCAGTTTACGTGACTGGCAACAGAATGTAAAACTTGGTTTAAGCCTCCTCCAAATGAAAGAATGTAACTAACACCAGATAATTTAAGCGGCCTCCATAGTCTAGAGGTAACGTTCCCACCTCATGACTCGTAGTACGCGGGTTCAAATACCCGGCGGAGGTCGTCGAATTTTTAAGGGCGGAAAAATTCAGGGAACAAGTCCTCCGGGAGGGACTTTAAGCCGTGGGTCCCGTGTCGTAGCTTTACGGCACGTAAAAGAACCTCATATCTCCAAAGGAGGTCACTGAGCCAAATTACGGACGTTTCCCGCCCAACAGCAGTCTCTAATACCTCTGGTAGATGGGGGAAGCATTATAGATACCTCTTAGTTAGTAGAGCCAGTCTCGCTGGCTGGGCGGGACTGATAGTAAGCACCAGTACCGGTAGGATATAGAGACTGGTAGAAATCATAGAGGGAAGCACAATGGACCAATACAGGTCTAAGTGCATGGGGAAACCCACCCTCTCCAATAGCTAACACCAGATAATTTGCTGCTATATATATGACTTCTAATTTAATTTATTCCTGAAGATTAATTAATCTAAACCAAATTAAGCAGTTAAAGTTAATTAAACCTACACCTGAATTTGGACTGCTGTACATCATCATTGAATTACCTTAAAAGACTTACCTACAAATAGTTACGAAGATCTTTAGCGGATTATCGTCTCGGTCCGGGCGAACCGAATAGGGCTCTGCACACCTTTGCATCCAGTTTATGTAACTTTCCCCCTGTGCCACTTTAGTTCTCCCACCCTCGGTCTCTTCTTGATCTGATCACTATTGCAACGATATCAGACACACATTATGAGTCTGAGTCTTATGTTACGACCGACAGTCAGTCGCCCTGTCTCTCTTGTAATAAAGCACCTATCTGGGGCCCAAGACCACATTTTTATTACTGTCAGACACTTGCGGGTTTGTTGATGTGGGTCGCTCTGTCTGACGAGAAGACGGGTCTGACGTATACAATTGCTGCTGGTCCTCGCCAGCGCAG
Organism: Cryptotermes secundus; assembly: GCF_002891405.2. Taxonomy (NCBI): domain Eukaryota; kingdom Metazoa; phylum Arthropoda; class Insecta; order Blattodea; family Kalotermitidae; genus Cryptotermes; species Cryptotermes secundus. The sequence continues at coordinate 1,070,998 of NW_019739960.1, forward strand.
TCATTTTCGAGTCCGAATCCCGTGGGACTCGTGATCTTATTTTACTGTCTCAGATTCGAGGCTTTCCTTTTCGTTGTCTCCTACGACTCGCAGGGCTACGGTGGAGGTGTTCGACCCCGTCTCCACACGAGACTCTTCCACACACACTGTGATTAGTCTACTTCCACATATATAGGTCCTAAACATATTCCCAGACTCTCTCACTATAAAGACCACTCTCTTCTGGGCTGGAAAGCCGTGTAGTTAGGCACTTGTCCACTGAACGTACTGGCTGTACCTGGAGAGCCGAACACTGAACAAGACGAACATAGAGCTCTGCTCGTTAATTGCTTCTTACTGGGTACCGACGTGGCTTAATGTTTAACCTCGAAGATGGGGGTAGTACGTTTCTCCCGAAACGTCGTTGGATTGTATCGGACGACACGATGTTAAATCGCAGAAGATAGTAATATTCACAATGATCACTGTGGGCATTTTTGTTGATCATAACAAATTTAGACGTACCTAACTAAATAGAACAGAGTAATTTTTTCAGAAGCTGATAGTGTCTCGGCTGATCAGGAAATTGTTTTATAGCCCCAACTATGCATGATTTCACCAGTATTTCTCAAGTCATTTTTCTCCCTTCTACTGAAACTAAGAATTTGTATGTATCTTTAACACATTGTTTGCCGGGCTACTTGAATCACCGTAGCTCCGCCGTCATGCATGAAGGTCGGCCTATGTAACGTTTTTTTGCAGCACTTTTTTATTGTAGAAAAGAAATTGTAAATACAAAAGAAGCCTAGGCAATGCCCATCCGGCCTTCTGTAGCACATTCTTATAAATATTTTGCAGCACTATAGTTATCAGTATTATTCTGCCATCTAACGGAGATTTATTCAACTTCTAACTATGTAAATAATACGTTGATTACAATGTTTCTAGATGTCTGTGTACACACTGGTTATCTTTTACAGTGTTGTTTTTTTAAATGTCGTAGTTCTTGCTTTTCTACCTTCCGCCTAATCTAGTTTCAATATGGCATGCCGTAAGAGGGAAATTTTCTAGGCGATGAAATTATGCAAGAATTTCATGCAGATAAGTTGTTTGATGCTCCTAGTGATTGTGAAAGTGATAAAAGTAGAAAAGTAGTGATGGTGGTGATGATTTTGGACATTCAACGTCATAGAAAGGCAGAAAAATGGCGAGGTTAGAGGTGAGTGATTCAGATGTAAACACTGATGATGAAGATCGTGGTGTTAATGATGATTTGAGAATTAATAACAGTTTTTATGTAGCACTGGCCTCACATTTACACCCGATAACCCTACCCGCATTTCTGAAGTAGAGAACTGCTCTCTTGGGAATGATTTTCTTGAAATTCTTGTAGAACAATCAAATTTACACCATGCTTAAAATGCAAACAAATACACCACTCCTCGAAGTCTTTAGCATGGAAAGATTTTAGCATTACAGATAGGAAGAAGTTTCTTGCAATAGTCATTTTGACGGGCCATGTCAAAATGATAATGCTAGGGATTACTGGAGTACCAGTAAATTAACTGAAACTCCAGTTTCTTGTTAAATTGTGAGCAGAAACAGATTGGAGCAAATTTGGAATTCTTGACATTACAGTGATAATTCCACTCTGGATGATGAAGCAGATAGACTATACAAAATCAGGCCAAGTTTATATAACCTAGTTGAAATTTCAGAAACACTAGGGACTACCACAAAACGAGGATGAAACCATGGCGATGGCGCCTCAGGTTCAGAACATATATTCCTGGTAAATTTGTGCGCACTACTGGCTCTATTGGCAATATGGAAGTATGTACTGCAGAAGATAAGAAGCTGGAAGTGACCATATTTTCTAGCCTGGAACCTTACCTCCACCTATGGCACCATGTTTACCAGGATGTCTATTATAATAGTGTTGAATTTGCAGAAATACTACCCCTAAGAAAGAGAGGTGTTTGCGGAATAATCCTGGTCAGTGGGACGATTCCAAAGTCATCAGTTGACGCCTCTAAACACTAAAAAAGGACGATATTGTCTGTCGTCGGAAAGGGGACGTTCTTCTGCACATCTGGAAGTATGAGAGGGAGATTCACATGATTAGTACAGAATATGCTGGCACCATTCGAGAGGCCACCAACAGATTTGGAGAAAGGATAAAAAGCCAAACTCTGTACTCTAGTACAACAAGATCATGAAGGGTGCTGACAGAACAGACCAGTATTTATCATATTGTAACATCCTACAAAAAACCCTAAAATGAAACAAAAAGGTTGTACTTTGGCTGTGAGTTGTGAATCGCTGAATTCCTTTTCAAGTGTACAAGTTTCACAACCCAGGATGAAGACTGAAATACAAATCATTTCTACTTGAGGTGGCAGATTATTGGGCAGGAATGACCTTAGAAGAGACACATGAGGGAGACGACGTAGAAATCGCTGATGAAGATGGTGATCCTAGCCCTCCAACCCCACATGCACCAAGAAGAGATCGTGTTGGGAGACTCAGCAGACATGAAGGAGCACAAACTTAAGGCAATTGTGGGAGCTGGAGAAAAGAAATCCACAGAAACGCTGCAGAGTGTGTGCTGCTCACAGAAAACGTAAAGACACCAGATACAGCTGCAATACATGGAAAGTCCCCTGCACCAGAATGAAATGCTAACACATTTGGTGACTCCGCATTGCAAATTGTATTATGATACCTGTTCTAGATTAGAAATTATAGCTGTTTATACAAACGGATGCATTTTCAACAATGCTGTTAAAATAATCATGTCCACGGGGGTTGAAAAATTGATGTCCGGTTATCAATTTGTTATTATCCTCTGCGTGCTATATATCTTACCTATCCCATGTTGATTTAATATTAGAGAGGTATGATGGGATGGCATGTATTGGATAGATCTGGCTCAGAATAAGGACCAGTGGAGGGCTCTTGTGAACACGGTGATGAATCTTCGGGTACCATAAAATGCTGGGAAATTCTTGAATAGCTGCAGAATTGGCGGCTCCTCCAGAAGGGCTCAGCTCCATGAGTAATAATCATTCTTGAAGAACGGAAGAAGTCCTCTAGATCTGAGTCCCGCTCATTTTTCACTGGTAATCATCTGCCTGTGGTCTAGAGGTCAGAGTTCCTGACTACAGATCCAGAGATCCGGGTTCGATTCCCGGCGCTACCAGTTTTTATTAGAAGTAGTGGGTCTGGGACGAGGTCCATTCAGCCTCTTGAGGATAATTGAGGAGCTATTTCAAGGAACTAGCAGCTCCGTTCTAGAAAACTGAAAAATTAACGGCCATGGGGATTCGTTGCGCTGGTCACGCGACATCCGCTATCCGCTAAAGTTGGCACTAACTTCGCCGTCAATCGGCGGTCGCTCGGTCGATATAGTTCGCTTGCGGTCTGAAACCACGGAGTTTTCAGTTTTATCATCTGCTTTGTTATTAACTTCTTCACAAAACAGTGTCCACTTACAGGTTGTGTAGGTGGTGGAAGCCAGAGCAGAAGTTCCACAACATTTTGGTGAGTTCCTGGTTTTGAAAAGTCGTTGAGCAAATTGGCTCAAGCAGTAATGCTTCTCGTTTGTATTCTGGAGGTTCCCGGTTCGTCTCTCCGCCCGTACAATGATTGGCCTGACTGAGATTTTGTGGTTTCTGTGCCGTTCTAGGTAAATTTGGGAGAGGACCTGAGATTAGACAACACCGTTTCTCTCCACATTATTTCAAGTTGATTCTTCATTAATCCTACCATTCGATGCTATGACACGTCAGGGCTGATTGGGACTTCGGATGTTAGGCGGAAAAACAAATGCTGCAAGCAAATTATATTGTCAGTTAATTGTATAACATTACTATATATTCATGCAATACAGGAAATGATGATGCTGTGGTTATTATGCAACAAGCCCGTCTCGAAAATACCAGTACAACGAATCTAGGCAATGACAGATCAAGAAACTGAAAAAAGGCGTAAGATCTAATTTGTTTGACATGATTTCACACAGATTTTCCACAGATAAATTGTTTTCTATCCTGATCGTATATACAGACACGTTTTATCCTTTTAACAATTCATTCTCATTTTGAAACAGACTTTTCGTCAAAGTTCTTCAAACCACACAAATCGCGTAGTAAATTCTGTACTTATTTACTCTCAGTTATGTGTAGTGGTTCGTCTTCATTGCTGTATCGCCGAGAAAGTGGAACTTCGTTTCATTGCTTGTAGTTCTTGGCTTTAATATTTTCTCCAGGGTGGTGTTGTCTCACATTTACACTCAGGTGTTAAATGGCGGGGTTCTTGCACGTACAGGGATATTCTTCCGGGTTACCTATGATTCTGCAAAAAGGCGATTCTTTTACGCGCGCGAAGATTTCACAGACAATGTTCATGAACTAACAGAAGTAGTGAATATTTCAGTAATGGACAGACGTAGAGAGGCTAATTATACAGTTTCTCTTTGATCCAGGGCTGTTGAAATTCAGGTTGCAGTTTCCAGATCATCTTGCGAGAAAAGTGCAGACGAAACGAATGTGTCAGCTGATATTTCAATGAGGTTTCCTATGCATTTCTGAAGTATCTAAGGATTTTGTCGGGGTTTTATCAACTGTTGAACTATTACTCCATGATGCAGAAGACAGCCTTCTGAAGTTCGATTTGTTGATCTATGCTCGTAGATGATTATGCATGTATGCTGAGGTTCTGTGATGAAAGAAATAATTCTGCAGTTTGTACATAGTTCTTTCAAGATGTTACCAAAGTCATATGGCATGTGGCGGCGGTAATTCCGAGCTCCCAGACGGCAGTGAGACGAGTATGAGTAGGCACTTGTCATGCGTGCTACGGTTTTGAAACTGCTGCAGCCATTCCAGAAACAGTCTGATTAATATAACCGGAATCTGCCATTCGCACAGTTGACGCAGTCTGCAAATCGTGCTTTTCCTGTTCAAGAACACGTACATCTTTGATACTGGCCGTCGAAGGAATATATACAACAGGAGCATTACGCCAGCAAACAACTCTCACGTGATCTTCAAGTTATAATTTGGTTATTTTTGCAACATTTTCTTCCCACTTGAGTATCGTTTTTTTTTCGGAAAAATTGTTCAGCGGAAGTCCGTTTTCATCATCATCACTGGCACGACAGCCCTTTGTGAGCCCTGGCCTTCCTCAGGATTGTGCGCCATTCTTCTCTATTCGATGCTACATTCCTCCAGTTCTTTACACCCGAAATTCTTATGCCCTGCCGCACACATTCTTCCCATCTTAACCTTTGTCTTCCCACTTTCCTATTTCCTTCAGTCCGTTATCAGCAAGTTTAACAATTTCTCAGGAAATCCTAAATCCTCTCTAATTTTCTTTATCGTGTCAAAGAAGTCTTCTACAACCTCCGTACTCGTTAATTCCAATGTCCCCTTTGATGATCCTGAAAGAAATATGCCTATTGCTCTCCAAGAATTTCATGAATCAATGTCTACAAGCATTTTTTTTTATTTCCGTGTTAATGCTTTAGACTTTATTCTTCAGCAAACATGAATGCTGCCATAGGATACTGATATACAGTGGAACCAAACCCTCTTTTGAACTAGTCCCTGAATTTATTAACATTTAAACTGTTGGGTGTCCAGGTCTTTTACTTCGGAAATTTTGTTGTAGACGAGCTATTTTAATATGGTTTTGAAAGGTGGTATGTGGAGTTTTGATTAACCCCGATGAAAACCCAATTAGTGACATCTTCCATTATTACGTCATTAACAACACTCTTCATTAGTTTTTATATCCAAAGAATTTATATAGCCTTCCTTTTGCATTTCCTGGCCATCTGAAATAGAAGAAGATATTAGTCACCAGTCACAGAGTCTGCAGATTGTTGACAGAAGTAGCTCAAATTCAGTGACGGCAGTAGCCCATTTTCAGCGACCACAATTACCTCATTTTGCTCTATTTCAGTAAAGCAGCGCATCAGAATGTGGGCGCGATCTCGTGTGATTGATCCATATTCAGTTAATTGTGATAATTTAATAATTAGAGCATGTGACGTGGCTTATTTCCTAGTCTGCTTAACTCAGAAATGTGTCGAATGGAACCCGAAACCACATACTTTAAAATATATAATCAGTTGTAAAACACAAAAACTTGACAATTTAAGGAAGAGGGTAGAGCGAGTGCACGTGACAGGTCACTCGCTGCAGCATAGGGAACATGTCTGGCCGGTTGCGTAAACTGGCTGCGCTGTACGGGGAACTAATCTGATCGAAATGGTCCTTGACATAGCCTATAAAAACTGCACTACTGTCAGTGTCTTTAAATAAATGACAAATAATTTAAATATATTTCGAAAGCTACAATTTTTATGTTCCTTCCATCTTCCTGTTATCCTCCTTTCTCTTGTGTCCACCTCAGGCCTAACGGATGGGAATGTAATTAGCGTACACAGAAATTATGGATGGTCTCAATCCTGCCCAACCGCACTGATCCAATTCTAGAGAATGTCAGTGGGAACATTCCCTCTGTTAGTGCCTGTCGTAGTGTGTTCCGTGTTCAGTTTGAGCGCATGCTAATGATGTACCGATCCATTTATAACGGGACGTTCCAAAGACAATTACCCACTTCCTGATGCGTGTTACAGGGGAATGTCGACCGTCCACAGTGCTAACCACAGATAAATAATATGCATACATAAAAATTTAAATCAATTTGAAAAAGGATTATGGACTTTCATGACATTGTTCAGACTGGCAGGTGGTTGGGCCTGCTTATGGTGCCTCATTTCACGTAATGAGTATTTCTATATACTGCACGACATTGTCTTGAGTCAGTCCGTACTCATGGATCCTATTCTAAGGACCTTATTAATGCACGCCTGGGTGTGAAACTCATTCTGTAAACTAAAGGAAGGATACAAACGGAGGCATTTGACTTTAGAGCGCTGACGAGGATATTTGCATCTATGGTGGAGGAAGGAACAGGAGGATGGAGAACATTTCATAACTAGGAGCTTCGTAATATTTGCCACTCGCTGCGTACCGCGATGGTTAAAATTAAAAAGAAATATACTAGATATATAACACATGAGGAAGACGAAAGATCATAACTGTAGAAAACCCTCAAGAATAGGACCGCTTGGAACACCCGGGCATAAATGGGAGGATAATATTAAAGAAATTGGATGGGAGGAGCAGTGTAAGTTCTTTTGAAAGCGGTAATGAACCTGCGGGTTTCATAGAATATGGTAATTTCATGACTAGCTGAGCGTCTGTTACATTTTCAAGAAGGACTCTGCCCCAGTTACTTAGTTCATCTATAGTTAGATCTACTGAATGGTTTCTTTCCTACTGATATTCCGACTAAAGGCGCGAAGGCCAATGTATGTTTAACCTCTTCCGTGTTTGGTATATGTATCACTCATATATTTTCTTTATTCACGCTAATACAATTATACATAATTGCAATTGCTAATGTATACCGAGGAGGCTGGGATCGACTCCCAACAGGGGTAAGAGATTTTTATCTTGTCCATAAGGTACAGACAAACTCTGGAGTCGATTCAGCCTACTATAGAATGGGCAATAGGAGCTCTTTCCCCCAGGGAAATACAATTCAAATACAATTAAAATTACAACAAATACAGCTACAATTACAGTGATAGAAATTAATATTAATGAAAAAAAAAGCATACTATACAGTAAACAGAAACAGAAATGGAATACATAATGTCATGAACGCCGGTCACGATAGCCGAGCGGTCTAAGGCATGTACTGTCTTCGCTCGCTTGGAAACCGGTGTTGTGGGTTCGAATCCCACTCAGGGTATGGATGTTTAGTTTGTGTGTGTGCGTTTTTCTGTGTTTGTGTACAGGTAGAGGCCTTGCGACGAGCTCATCACACGCCCAAGGAGTCAATCCGAATATGTAAGATCTAGAAAAACCGAAGTGAACGGAGAAGTTCATGGAGGTAGGCGTAGATCCACTGGGGCTGTAGTACCAAGGAAAAAAATGTCATGAACCGATGCACTCACATTTCACCGTGACCTTTCCTTCATTTCACTTCACTATAGTTACGTACCCTTCACATAATCTCCACAGTTTTCTTCCCTTCACCTCACTTTACCTTCACTTCACTTCACTTCACTTCGCCTGTAGCTGTACCCCCAGTTCCGCATGTTCATGTCATGGTTCTTAATTAACTAAGCGCAGCGATACTGTTCGTCTAATTTGTCAATATTTAGGTTATTTCTGTTTGCCATTTTCGCACCAGATTAGAGCCCAATGCTTCAAACAGCTACATAAGCGATATCCAACTACTTGAATTATGAGGCCTGTCTGAACAATATAAGCGTCCTGTGTCCCAAGATAAATCGTGCATATCTAGTGACAGTTGTAGTGCTCGAAGTCAGTACATATTGCCACACACGTCGAACAGTGTTGTTGAAAAAGTTTTACCTTTATAACGCCTCTCAATAATGTCATGTATTTTGTATACTAAATGACCCACGATGAAGCGGCGAGGGGAGAGGAAGGAATCTCCTGTGTTGAGACTGTAACTGATCGATCATTCATTAGCTTATTGAGCATATGACATTCGGTTCACCCCTTAGCTCCGTCCACTTATTCGCTTTTCAGTTCATTTACCTCACGAAACACATTTATTCAGTTCCCGCTTTCATTCAACCCACCTGTTAACTCATTTAACTCGCTTCAATCCTTCACTCGACTGACTCGTTAGGTCACTTAACTCAATTCCTTCTTTATTCAGCTTATTCTTTAGTCCTTTAACTTGTTCTATCGTTCATACAGCCAACTGGCTCGTTGAACTCCTTCAGTCAGATCACTGGCTAGCTCATTAGCTTCATTCTGAGAGTAAATTCACTCCATACCTCATGTAACTCGCTTAATCGTTCATTCAGTCATTAGCCCGTTCAACTCGCTTGACCCGTTCATTAAACTCACTCGCTAGCTCATGTAACTCCCGTTAGCACTCATTCATCTCGTTGGCTCAGTGACCTCAATTCATTCCTTCATCCAAATCAATGGCAAGCTTCTGTATCATAGAGTTTTATTTAGCGCATTTTTTTCCTTGGCACTACAGCCCCAGTGGGCCTAGGCCTACCTCCATGAACTTCTCCGTTCACTTCGGTTTTTCTAGATCTTACACATTCGGTAGGACACCTTGGGCGGGTGATCAGCTCATCTCAAGGCCTCTACCTGTACACAAACATCCATGCCCTGAGTGGGATTCGAACCCACGACACCGGTTTCCAAGCGAGCGAAGACAGTACATGCCTTAGACCGCTCGGCTACCGTGACCGGCTCTTTAGCGAATTGGTCTTCTTTAATTCTTTTTCATTCAACTTCTTAGCTCACTTCTTTCTCTTAAGTTGTTCATTCAACTCATTGGTTAGCTCATTTTGCTCACTTCACATCTTCACTCAACTCACTGGTTAGCTCACTTAGCTACATTCATGCCTTCACTGAACTCACTGGTTAGCTCACTTAGCTCCCTTCATGCCTTCACTCAGTTCACTGGTTATCTCACCTCGCTTCACTCCTTCATTGAACTCGTTGTCCCGGATATTTACCACGCTTCGTTTCTTCACTCACTCACTCGATGACTCATTCAGTTCAGAGACCCTTCGTACTGTAGTGTAATTATGCTAAATGTATACAGTATTTCCATAACAGTTTAGAAGTGTGCGTGTAAGGCCTTGGAATCCGCTTCTGAAATAGAGAATTAATTAGTGCAGTGTAGCATAGAGGGACAGGATACGTAAATCGATAAGGGAACACTTAATGTACCTTCGCAGTATTAACCGCAGCACACAGGGGTATAGTGAAGATAAATCAGCAGGATAATTCTAGATATTTCACGGAAAGTAGCAACAAATTGTTTCTGGGTTGGTGATACTGGTTGTTAGAAGAACAGATAGCTGCTTTAAGTACCTACATGTCGTGGAGATAGCCTGTGATTTCGCAGCGCAATGAAATGTGATTAACGAGGCTAGCCACAGACACTGCGTCATGCGAGAGTTTCTGCTATACACCCTCTATCACTGTTTCAAGAGGAAAGTCATTTTCACAATTAGATTTCTTCACAGGGATCACTCAAAGCGATTTCTCTTACAAGATACAGAGTGGCTCCTGCGTTCTCAAAAATTAAGTGACAAGATTATTTTTACTGCTCAGTAACAGATTTGGTGCAACGGAAAATGTTCCTATGGATAGTCGGGGGATGAAAGTGTTAAGAGGTTTCCCCTTCTGTTCTCAGTCCTCTATTCACCTCTATTCATCATCGGCCTGTTTCTGATTTGCCTCATGATGATCATGGAAAGGGCTCAACACTAACACTTTTCTATTTTAGTGGCTTTTCCAGCCCATTCAGGGCCCAGGCCTCTTATTTAGTTCCGTAATCATTTTTCACAGACAGTAGGACTCCTTGGACGAGTGATCAGCCCGTCGTAAGTCCGCTACCTACACACAGAACAACACAAACAGAATAAACGCATACACACACCAAACATCCATGCCCTGAGTTGGATTCAAACCCGCGATCCCAGCGTCCGAGCGAGGGAAGGCAGTCCATGCCTCAGACTGCGCGGCTATTGTGACCGGCGCCATCCCCTCAATACAGATTTTAATTCGCTACGATGACCTCAGTGTACTCTGATATCTACACTGAATCGATGGTTCATCTGGGTGCAGTAATTTTATGGCCGTCTTTTAACATACCGCCTGCGTAATTTCTCAGTCATGTCTAAACCGAAGAACTATACTCAATACACAGGCATTCCTTTATGTCAGTCCTCAATCTGAGCACACGTTTTGGTCTACTTACGAGTATACCACTATCGGACACAAATAATCTGCCAGCTGTCTCTCCTGCTGTGTACGAGACAATGCAGGTATTCCACCATCAAGGCAGCTGACACCGCTGCCGAAGAAGCAGTTACGGACTGGGGCTCTTGTATTTGACTTCACCAGACGATGTACTGGGCGTGGCAAGACGAGAGGGCAGACACGCGGCAACAAATTGCAAGATGTAACACAGTGTGGGAGTGTTCCTACAAAGCCATCCGAAGGGAAGAGGTTGTTCTAAGATGTCAAGTCTAAGTCACATTGCGACTGACGGTTAGTCAGTCTTTCTTAGTGTCGAGCCCTGGCTCAGGCTTATGACCAGATGCTTCTTCTTGTATGAAAGTTACTGTCCACCTCTGACGAGAGGTCGAGTCTGTCATTTTTCAGTTATAGTCTGAAGCATTAAGTCCATTGCCAGTATATACACTTATTTACAAGTTTACTCTTAATATCTCCTCCTATGTACAATATATACACGTACGTGTACAAGGCTCTATCAGTCCACGCTCAGTAGAGCAGATTTTGCCCTATTTCTAGTAGTATTCGCTACAACGGCAATCTAGTCACTTGAACGGCCGTATACAACTAACAGTATATATATTTATGTGCCGGGATAGCGTAGTCGGTATAGTGACTGGCTACAGGCTGGACGACCGATGGATCGGAGTTCTAGTTCTGGTGTGGTCAAAAATTTTCTCTTCTCCACGTCGTTCAGACTTGACCCATCCTCCTGTCCAGTAGGTACCGGAGGCTCTTTCCCCAGGGTAAAGCGGCCGGGGCCTGAAGCTGCGCACTCACCTCCAACTAGTGCGGAGAACAAGAAGACGTGGATCTATACAGCCACTCCCCCATACACCTTCATAGCGTAGTGCTTAATTAGATAAGCACAGGGACAACTGTACCTTTTACCTTCATGAACAGTGCTTATTGCTTATAGGATTACCCAACGTTAGTTAACTGATTAGTAAAATTTACAGTGAAATACGCTAGAAATTTTTGTAATACTGAATTTGGAAAAATTGTTCCAAATCAGATTCTGCATGTTTAATACACCACCCACAGCGAGATGATACATATTGACTAGCGGGTTCAAATCTGAACACTCCCGTTAATACGACAGAATATTTTAGGTTAACTGGCTTTTGGGCCCCTCTGTATTATCTAATGAAAAAATAGACACACTTTCCACGTTCTGTTAAGAGTTTCGTTTTCGGTCTTAACCATTGTATTGCATTCTCCCTTCTACATTTTACCAGCCAAATTTGCATAAGCTTTTCTCCTTTATTTTAAGTAGAGGTAAATAGCCGGAGACGCCATTGCATTTACTCTCTCACTCACACCCCCCTCCACTTCCCTCTGGACGCGCTCTTTGCTGGCGAAGGAGGCCCCTATCCTTGTGGACAGAACAGCTACTGTAGCAAATGTAAAGGAGCATGTTGGAGGGGAAAGCGTATCAGCCCGCAAGAGATGCCAGGAGGGTTCGATCTAGGGCTCTTCAGTATAACTGATTAACTACAGGGGGGATCTGAGTTCGGGCTTCCGCGTGACGAGAAGTATGGCTGTAGGAGGGAAGGATGGTGACGCACTGTAAAAAATTTTTAATTTAATTCGCTTAGTAGGGGTGGAGCCCAGCTGGGTCCACTCGGCACGGCGGTCACGGATTGGCCTATTGTAGCCTGTCCCGGATGATTATGATTATGGAGAATTTGGTGGAATGAAGATTGGCAGGGGAATCCGAAGTACTCGGAGAAAACCCGGCACACCGCCACTTTGTCCACCACAAATCCAACTTGACCAGACCCGGGATCGAACACGGGCCGCCGCGGTGGGAAGCCGGCGACAAACCGCTTGAGCTGTGGCGCGCCCTTAATAACACACTGTAACTGAGGCCCTGTTATAACGAATACACACTCCACAGTTTTTATCTCAGTGGACTCAACGAAAGTCAGTACAAGTTAAGTTGAGAACGGATAGGTGTAGGAACGCGAATAGTATTATTTTATTTTTATTATTGCTAGTGGGGTGGGAAGTATTCGAATAATGTGAGCATTCGTGTCGAGTATCGCAGAGAAAAAGTTTCGTGATTTCCTGCCCCTCGTGTGGTATCAGTTAAAGTTAGCAGGAAGACATCATGATGGTCCTTGTCCGATAGGCCTGCACCACGAATAAACCGGCGAACAAACTTAAATTTACATTCTTGTCTCTGTCCATCGAGTTCCATAAAAGTGAGAAATATCTTGACCAGCTGGGCAATAATGGGCTCCGGAAAGAGGATTGTGCTCCGTAGAGGTATTTAATTTTTAGGCCTAATTCCGAAGGCCATGAAGAAATTTACGTCTCCCCATTTCATTTTGACCATTTCTAACTTAAAAAAAAATGTAAAGCTTTCCCTGTAACAGGCCGCGGAGACCCATAGTTTTGTGAGACGTCGAGGCTCCAACATTTTCTAGACAGGTAGCTCACAGACGGCGGTGAGGTCAGCCTTACGCGCCCGCCCCCCCCCCACCCCCAGGAAGATTCCTGGTCCTCATTTCTGTTAGAGGCTGAGTCGACCGTAGGGCCATAATGCGGCTGGAGAAATTAGGTCAATTGAAAAATCCAGTGACCTCATCGGTAATCGAACCTGCGACCTTCCGACTTGTAGCGTAGTGCCTCAACCAACTACGTAAATTTCTCAGATACTGAAATTAAATGAAAACACAGGAGAACAATAGTACTCAACTCATACACCAGTGCAAACATGCGGGACGTCTGCTCTATTATACAGATTTGGGGTCGAGCTTCTGACGGGACGACTACAAGGCGTTCGAACGCTCTACTTCGGAGAGCATGTCATTTCGAAGAAACGCATTGATTACATCTTCAGAGTCGAAGAGTANATGCGGCTGGAGAAATTAGGTCAATTGAAAAATCCAGTGACCTCATCGGTAATCGAACCTGCGACCTTCCGACTTGTAGCGTAGTGCCTCAACCAACTACGTAAATTTCTCAGATACTGAAATTAAATGAAAACACAGGAGAACAATAGTACTCAACTCATACACCAGTGCAAACATGCGGGACGTCTGCTCTATTATACAGATTTGGGGTCGAGCTTCTGACGGGACGACTACAAGGCGTTCGAACGCTCTACTTCGGAGAGCATGTCATTTCGAAGAAACGCATTGATTACATCTTCAGAGTCGAAGAGTCAGCCAAGCTATACGCTAGCAGAAGCAGGCGACAAGTCGACCGAAGTTGCTGCTTTTTTAAATTCTGAGAACTAGCGGACGTGTAGAACCCATTGTGCAGATGTGTCACTTTCTGTTTCTTACCGCTAAGGTAGTAGAGAACACCCAATATATGAAGTTTACTCCATACTCCTGTCAATATGTACGGTAGCAACGGCTGCTAAAACGATGTGCTAGTGACTCGGTACCCGCGGAACTGTAAAAATGATTATTCGCCTACGTCTTCATCATTCAAGGATAAAAATGTGTAGTTAACCTTCACTCACTATTACATCTTTATGACATGATGCACTTATCGTCTAATCGCACCTGAAGTCATCCGCTGAAGATTAGCCAAAACTATTGTATTGTGAATTCATTTGCTTCCTCACAATTTAATTCAACACTGAAAAAAGAAAATTCAGAATAAGATTTCAAAGAGCTAGAATACTAATCAAGGAAATGACAGTTGACGAGACTACTGTTGGCAAATCCTCTTAAGCCTGCAACCGGCGCGTGCGGCAGCAATCTGTGAGAAATGTTGTGTCCGCTCTGCGCTGCTGCCAGGTTTCCTTGATCACTGAACGCCCTGTATATATACACACATGCGCGCATATGAAGACGTAATCGCAGTCGGACTTCGGATCTCTGCTGAAATCATGATGTGGGCAGTGAGAAGTACCCTAGTGGTGGGAGTTCTTTGCGGCGCGAATATATCACTTTGCAGCAAATGCAATTCTCTGTACACTTTTGTTTAATCCGACATCTTTAATACTTTAATATTATTAGGGGTTTTGTCATATTTTATATTCCCCAACTTTACAGATTAGCATGAACTTACCGGGTAAGTTGGTATAGCGGTAACATCTAGACTTGTTTTCTGAAGGTGCTGGGTTCGGTTCTCGGTCGGAACAACCTCTTTTCTGGCAGGTGTTCCGTGGTTCTTCCCAGCCCTTCTAGTCAAATTCTGGGGTAGTGCCTCAGTTAGGCTAAGACAGCGCCGATCCAAATCCTTTCCAATTTACTATTCCCGAATCGTCCACTTCCATGGCGCTGACTGTCGCGAAAGAGACCACAGAGAACATAATCCTCGGAAGGCATCTGCACAGATTATAAACGTCATTTGTTTTTGCTGCTTTGAAGCCTGACCTTCGTCTTGATAATATCTGAAAATTCGGTTCCTTCCCTACAACAAAACACTCTGCATCTCCATGGCCGTTAATTCTGTTGAGGGTGTAATCCTGTTTATTATGAAGACTGCATGAAACATGGATCTGTGGTATTACGGAAAAGACAGTTAAGTAAAAAGGAAATGTCAAAGCGAGTATTAGACAATTCTCCTTATTAACAGGATGAAATAAACCCCGAGTTATGTTCCATTCAGAGGCATAACGAACACTGAGCTAAATACATTACGACATAAATGTTTATGTTGTTTCTTCTTAGTGACTTAACGCTGTCTTTCGTAACGTAATAAAAATAGGGTCGTTGGGAGAAATGACAGTACCTCTATTGCTAGAGCAGCTGATGCATACGGTAACCGCTGTCCTTGAAAGAGTTAAAGCTATACCTGTAACAGGACAAGGAAGCCCATTGGGTTGTGAGACGTCGAGGCTCCCACACTTTGTAGACATTCGACTCACAGATGGCGGTGAGGTGCTTGAAAGCGTTAATTAAGTTAACACTAATGTATTCTGATGCTATTGACCCGTATTTCATATGGAGCTATTCTTCTTTTTCTGTCATCCATCCATAATACCTTTCCTACGTCCTGGAAGTCTTATGCTCCATTAATTAGCCGCTGTAACGAATCTGCTTCTTGTTCGCAGTGCGAGCTATACCCAGTGTGACAAAATAAGAATCAAGGTTGATTTTAGGTCTTGTATTTTCAGTTTCTGAAAACTGTTCTGTTAAAGGCAGATTTATGTTTGATAGATACTGTTTTAGACAAGACCTCGTGCGCACGCATGTGGGGAGAGGGGGCTGCACGCTCAGAAACATTGCCTGGGATTTTTTTTTCCTTGGCACTACAGCCCCAGTGGGCCTAGGCCTACCTCCATGAACTTCTCCGTCCACCTTCGGTTTTTCTAGATCTTACATATTCGGTAGGACTCCTTGGGCGAGTGATCAGCTCGTCGCAAGGCCTCTACCTGTACACAAACACAGAAAAACGCACACAAACATCCATGCCCTGAGTGGAATTCGAACCCACGATTCCAGTTTCCAAGCGAGCGAAGACAGTACATGCCTTAGACCGCTCGGCTACCGTGACCTTGCCTGAGATTCACCAGTAGTAAAAAGACCGGTGCTTCAAAATCAGGGAAAACTTGATACTATGTCCGAACCCATTTGCCGGTGCAGAAGCTTGGGGAGTAGCNGGTATTAGACAGGACCTCGTGCGCACGCATGTGGGGAGAGGAGGCTGCACACTCAGGAACATTGCCTGGGATTTTTTTTTCCTTGGCACTACAGCCCCAGTGGGCCTAGGCCTACCTCCATGAACTTCTCCGTCCACCTTCGGTTTTTCTAGATCTTACATATTCGGTAGGACTCCTTGGGCGAGTGATCAGCTCGTCGCAAGGCCTCTACCTGTACACAAACACAGAAAAACGCACACAAACATCCATGCCCTGAGTGGAATTCGAACCCACGATTCCAGTTTCCAAGCGAGCGAAGACAGTACATGCCTTAGACCGCTCGGCTACCGTGACCTTGCCTGAGATTCACCAGTAGTAAAAAGACCGGTGCTTCAAAATCAGGGAAAACTTGATACTATGTCCGAACCCATTTGCCGGTGCAGAAGCTTGGGGAGTAGGAACAAGATATTTTTTTTGCAAGCGGATTTTGCATTCTTTTCGGATGAAGCAGGGCTCATAAGCAGTTCACGTACCTCTAATACTTTGCGTGAAATACGGTAAAATAGAGATTTGAATAATGTTTGAATAATGCATTAGTAATTGTCGGCGAAGTTAGTTCCAACTTTTTACGGATAGAGGGTGTCGCGTGGTCAGCGCAACAGATCCCCACGGCCGTTAATCTCGGTTTTCTAGACCGGAGCTGCTACTTTTCCATTCAAGTAGCTCCTCAGTTATCCTCACTGGGCTGAGATGGCCCCGTTTCAGACCCACTACTTCTCCGAAAATCTGGTAGCGCCGGGAATCGAACCCGAGACCCCTGGATCTGTAGCCAGGAACTCTGAACACTAGGCTACAGAGGTGGTCATGATCATTGTCACCGTTCGATTTAATTATTCTATAAAGGTATGAAGGGTTCTCCAGCCCAACAATTTCTCAAAATCAGTGCAACAGTTCTCCAGTTATGGCACGTTCTGAGAATCCCAGTTGTTTAAATATCTCGAAAAACGCGAAGGAAAAGATTTTTAAACATATTTTTTTATTTACATAATGTTAGCAATCAAAATTACATGATTCTATAAGCTAATTTGCTCTATTATACTTCGTGACGTGGAGAGGGCTTATCCAGAGATAAGTCCTCTATAACCCTCTATCAGGTCGTCTGGCCACTTCCTTTTCAATCTTCGTTCATTGTGTGGTTCAATTAACGGTTTCATTAGTATGCTCTCATGTCCTATTTTGTTCAGGTATCTTGTGCTTTTCTCTTGTATAGCTTCCTACACTGGCGGCACTTTCAGGTCTTCATGGAGTGTTATATTGGAGACATACCATGGGGCGTTTGTAATCATACGTAATATCTTGGACTGACATCTCTGGATTATGGAAATGTTGGTTTTGCTAGCACATCCCCATATTTCCACTCCATATGCCCAAATTGGTTTTACGAGTATTTTTTTTTTTCCTTGGCACTACAGCCCCAGTGGGCCTAGGCCTATCTCCATGAACTTCTCCGTTCACTTCGGCGAGTATTATTGTTTTGTAAAGCAAAACCTTGTTGTCTAATGAGAATTTAGACTTTCTTCCAAGTAACCAATGCATATCCTTGATAAACATAAAATATGTCTGTCTTTTGTTTCCTGTAATGACGTCTGTTCGAGCCGCTGTTGGTTTCTGGCAAGCAGCATTTAGGCACGCAGAAACGCATGTACTGAAGCTCACATTTCGTGTCACATTTTAACCGAAATTATGTCAACTAATTTTGGGAAAACTTACCAATATCAGATTTAATGAACACCCTTTTATTGTTTATCGAATTTATACGTACAGACGGACAGATAGACTGATGAAGTTATTTGTCTCATTTTTGCAACTTTTCGTTTCGAAGAAGGTTGGAAAAGACATTTCAAACAAAATGTTTCTTCTGCGCGACACAGTTATGAATGAGTGTCGCTGGAAAACGCTGTTTGGATTGGCCCCAGTTGTAGGAGCATCCGCTCTACGTGACGCGAAATCCGCACCATGCCAAGTTATGACCTTTCAACTCCCCCTCGCACGACGGGAATTCCGGTTTCCGGCCCAGCAGAATGAGAGATCAATGTTCAGTATTGGAACTCTTTCCTGCCTCCGTGCACCACGCCGACCTGCAGGCCACGGTGTAACAGATATAATATAAAGGGCAGCACGAACATAAGGGAGCATTATTCATGATAGAGGGTCAGTTGGTTAGCTTTGTGCTCGGAATGGTCTGCTAGGAACAAGTTCAGGAACCTGACCCCGAGCGAGCGAGCGAGCTCGACTGATAGCCGGAGGTGCCCGGTTCGTATCTCGGCCAGGAAGCCGAATATCGTGACGTTCCTGTGTCTTTCCAGGAAAATTCCGGAATAAATTTAAAGTTGTCCCTGTGCTGAATTAATTAAGCACTACGCCATGAAGGCGCATGGGGGAGTTGTTGTATAGATCCACGTTTCCTTGACCTCCGTACTAGTTTGAGGTGAGTGGTCAGCTTCACGCTCCGGCAGTTTTGCCCATGGGAAAAGAGCCTGCGATACCCATTGGATCGGAGCCTGGGTGGGCCTCAGAACCATTCTTGACGATATAGAGAAAATTCTTGCCCATACTGGGACCCGAATTCCAACCCCTCAATCGTCCAGCCAGTTGCTAGTCGCTATACCGACTGCGCTATCCCAGCTCCCAAATGCCGGAATACAAACTTAAATTAGGCCACCACCGCTTCCTTCCACAACCTTCCAAATTCATTATACTGTGATCACCGAAATGTTTTGGCGCTATATAATCCTAGCTACTGACAGTGTAATAAAATAAGCTTCTAGACCGAATGACTACGCCGTACTGGAGGGTGTCTCTGTAATGGCTGGTGTAACCGTGCAACCATTCGCTTCCGAAACGGCCGTACTCAGTGCATGTCAGACAGGACAGCCAAGCTGCACGGTTTCTACGTCCGTTCGTTTCCCTCTGGCTCCCTGCATTGCATAATTCTCACGTGTCGTTACTCGCCCATGAGAGCCTGGCTGACTTACCGTGATACTTGAAGACGGCCTTTGAGACTACAGTGTGGCTTCATAAAACTAAACCATTATTAATGTCTTCCGGGGTGCGAATACTACTGCCTACCGGTATGTAACGCCGTTCAGGCTCTTAGATGTTCATTGATGTTTCTGAGTAAAATACTGCCTCCATTTTCAGGTTCGAAGTAAAAGTCAAACCGGAAACCAACAAGAAGCAGGCAGCAGGCAGCACTCTGTGGTATTCATTTCTCTTAGGTATGACTGTAACAACAACTTTTTTTTTTGTCATATTGATGAGTAAGCCAGACGACGAAAGTCCATATTGCTTATAGCTTATATCCAAG
The DNA here is from genome assembly GCF_002891405.2 of Cryptotermes secundus. Classification (NCBI taxonomy): domain Eukaryota; kingdom Metazoa; phylum Arthropoda; class Insecta; order Blattodea; family Kalotermitidae; genus Cryptotermes; species Cryptotermes secundus. The sequence goes on from NW_019739960.1 coordinate 1,090,778, forward strand.
TCATGCCACCTTTTCCGTCAATTTCTTTGTAGTTGCATGTCTTGCTGTCATTTCTGCCATGACAAGTGTTTTGCCGTTCCATATGAAGACATTCATATCATATGTGTATACAGGGGTATCATAATTTATGAATTTTTATTCCGAATCACGTGTGTTTCATAGGTATATAATATTTGAAAATTATCGCCCTGTTTAAAAGTAAGATATCGTCACCTGAAGGAAGATAATATTTCGAGTATGAGTCGCTCAGAAAATCGAAAATACACGGCGTGTCCAGGATCCATTAGGACTTTTTTTTTTTTTTTTTTTGCCCTGCAATGCCATCTGTTGGCGAGTTGTGGAGTTAAGATTCTTGAAGTTTCAGCTGTGGCTGTCTATAATTTCAAAGCGCAAGCATCGCTGCATCATTTATTCTGACCTTGAATGTAACACTATTTTTCTGATGCTCGTCGGAAAATGGCGGTTGAACAGAGAGCCAACATCAAATTTCGTTTGAAGTTAGGAAAAACAGCCGGAGAAGCGTGCGACATGATGAAAAGTGTGTATGGTAGTGATTGTTTGAGTCGCTCGCTCGAACATTTTTCGATAGTATGCTGTATTTCGTGACGGCAGGGAGGACGCTGAAGACGCTCCACGTGCATCAAGGCCGAGAACAAATCACACTGAAGAAAATGTGAAAAAAGTGACCGAAATCCTTGCATCAAACGGATATGTTTCTGCCAGACTCATCGAGGAGATTTTGGGAATACCAAAAAGTACTGTTCATCAAATTTTGACGCGCTGTCAGGCGATGAAAAACATGCCAGAGTGGTACACTGCAAGGACATGTTACGGTCGGACCATAGTGATACAAAATTTACAAAATCGATTGCTACTGGTGACGAGACATTGTGTTTTCAATATGAGCCTCTCACAAAGCGACAGAGTGCAGCGTGGTTGAGCCCAAAGAGGCCGAAACCAAAGAAAGTGCGCATGCAAAAGAGTCGAGTAAATACACTGCTAACCGTTTTCTTCGATTCCAAAGGAATCATTCACAAGGCCATGCCGGTAGGCTAGCCCAAAAGTTATATCTCAAAAGTCAGCGTAGTAACACCTGTCAAATAAGTGAGTCACGCCTGTGTAATCCCGTCGATAAACATCAAACGCTACGTGTTCCCTTGACCAACTGATCTTGTGAGGCGAAGCATCTACACTAGGAGCAGAACATGGTATAACCCCCCCCCCTGAACGTAATCTGAATCGCTTGAAGTCCTGTGCGAGTAGAGAGCAGAGTGCTCCACATTCCAGGCGGCTAAGCACCAGAAATAATTCTGGAGGATCCGCTCCATAGGCAGTACCAGGAGCTGATTTCTGCCCTGGACCGGATGGAGATATGGTCTGGTGACTGCCACTGATATAGGAACAAACAAACAAACTCCGTGGCCTGTAGTCTGCAAGCGAACTATACCGACCGAGCGACCGCCGCTTGTCTGCGAAGTTAGTGCCAACTTTAGCGGATAGATGGTATCGAGTGGTCAGCGCAGCGAATCCCCACGGGCGTTAATCTCGGGTTTCTATACCGGAGCCGCTATTTCCTTGAAGTAGCTCCTCAGTTATCGTCACGAGGCTGAGTGGACCCCGTTCCACTACTTCTCAGAAAATGTGGTATCGCCGGGAATCGAACCCGGGACCTGTGGATGTTTATCCAGAAACTCTGACCACTAGACCACAAAGGCGGTCATGAAATAGGAACACCTAAATAATATATCGTTACATTTTTATATGTGATACAAATTGCCAGTAACCAGTGAATTATGCTTGACATGTAATTCAGTTACCAAATTGTCGCCATGCGTGAAATATATTCACATTATCAATACGTTATGGAAATGTTAGGGTATCTGTCATATTCCTGCATCCGAAAGTCCTGCTACCAGCCATCTCAACACACGTTTCTTTGGTTCTTTGTCTGTAAGCAAATTCTGAGATGATACCCAGATTTTTCTCAAGCATCTCATCATTCTTAAATTCATCAAAGTGAAACTCACCCAATTATTTTTTCGAAATTATACAATTCACTATTTACCCAGAAAACCAAAATTCCGCGGCTGTGGCGGCGAACTCCCAGCAAGGTCATGACACTTACGTCTCAAGTTTATAGAATAAATTCTTCTTTCAAAGGGTTATTAAAATCCCTGAAAGGTCCCTCTCTAGTCCGTCTAGTTATTTTTCCGTCATCACCACGGATATATGTATACAGACAAATGGTTTGTTTCACTGAAGTGTCAGTAAAAATTTAAGAGCGTCAGGAATGGATGAAGATATTTTCAGATGGCAGGAGATGATGCGGCCTGATGAGTTTGGCGCCCAGTTCATGAAGGGTAAACTCCCGTCGTGTTATGTATGTCTATACATTTCCAGGACTGATTGACAGTGCGGCGTTCATTGAGATCACGTGATTTACATCTTATTCTGAGCCTACGTCAAATTCTATGATTGCGCTGTAAGAATCAGTAATTTTACTCACATTGTGGTTTTATGGGCTGTGATACCGTGTAGCCTGGCAGATGGTTATCAGTTTCTCCTGTTGCTTTTCAATGTATTTCAGTCCAAAAATTTACAAATTTCCTGACCTTCGTACAAACTCTTTGCTAGGGGATTAGTTCTACTTTCTGGGATATAATGCTGTATAACCCGGTGCTCGTGCTCGTGTGACTCGCTATGCTCGCGAGTAATGTGGACGATATGACAAGTCACGAGACAAACAGCTTTTAAATTTTTAATTTAAAAACTATAGCCAATAAATTAAAATATGACTACAGCCTGTACACACTAGGAGTAAATAAATATACGGATCCTCACGCGCCGAAGCCTGGCGAGCAACTGAAGTAGTGTGGACGAAGATTTATGAGCACAAGTAAAAGCCAGACGAGTCTACCGACGAGCACGAGCACGAGAACGAGTAATGTGGACGCGTCTTAACGGAGTACATGGTGTTATATCCTAGAATATAAAAATCTTCATAACCACCGCTGCTAAAACGTCAAATCCACCATATTTTCTGGAGAGCCTAATGCCATGCCTGCTTTTAATCTCTATCTCCCCCCCCCCATTCCGATTGCAAGCGGAATTTTGTCAGTGTTGTTTGGTTGTCCCGGATACTCCGATCTATCTGCCCCTTGATCTAAACATACGTCACAGTCGGTATGGTCTCAAATTATTCTTTCCCCCCCCCTGCGAATGCGATGCTGTCGATATGAATTATTCGGCTGTTCCAAAATGTTCTGACCGGTATACCTGTTAACCATTTGAAGCTTAAAGTGAATCAGAATAATATATAAAAATTCGGTTAATGCATACGAGAAGCACAGTGCATCTGCATTACAAACATTAGCCGCTGAATCGTGTTATTTATTCTCAGAATCATGCGATACACATAAATAATCCGACGCTGAGTAGGCAGAACGTTGAGCTTTTGAATGTTAACTCGAGAGCTTTAGAGGGTTAATCCCATTACATGTTACAATCGATGGCCATTCAGAACTCGTCCCTTCTCGCTGGAATCTCTCTACCCACTCACGCACTTTCCTGTGTCTCATGCAGATATCGCCATGTTGAAGTGTTATTCTTCCGTGAATCTCACAGTTTTCACATTTCCTGGAAACAAAAATCTGATCCCAAATTGTTCATCGTCTAGGTGCATTGTATCAAGAGAGCAGTCATTTTGCACACGTCACAGCAATACGTGCGAGGGAGAGAGTAGGTTTAGTGGCGCATCAATATCCATGGCTAATGCGTCTGTATAGAAATTAGACAAGATATATTTTTTGTTTAACACAGCACAGACATAGATACTAACAGGTCAACGGCCATGTTGAAAACACCGGTCCTCGTCCCATTACCGAAGGTAAGGAACATGGGGCTTGGTTAGTACTTGGATGGGTGACCGCCTGGGAACGCCGCGTGCTGTTGGCGTTAGTTTTTAGGGCCGCACCATAGCTCAAGCGGTTAGTCGCTGGCTTCCAACCGCGGCGGCCCGGGTTCGATCCCGGGTGTGGTCAAGTGGGATTTGTGGTGGACAAAGTGGCGCTGGGGCAGGTTTTCTCCGAGTACTTCGGTTTCCCCTGCCAATCTTCATTCTACCAGTTGCTCCACAATCACCCTCACCTATCTTTTGGGGCTGGTACAATAGGCCAGAAGTGGCTGCAATACAAGGGACTCAGTCCCACCCCACTAGCAATAAAAAAAAGTAACTACTAACAGACTGTCTCAGGACGTACAGCAGTGAGTATTGTGTTAAGATTCTTTATTAAAACATGATATCCCCCTACCAGGCCTTACGGTTGTGAGACGTCGAGGCTCCCACATTTTCCAGAAAATCGGCTCACAGCTAGCGGTGAGGTTATCAGCCTTACGAGCCGGCTGCCATTCACCCCATAAGAAGATTTTCAAGCTAAGTCGAACGCAGGGCCATAATGCGGCTGGGAGGATTAAGTCAATTGAAAAATCCAATCGGAAATCGAACCCATGACCTTCGAGCTTTTAGCATAGTGCCTCAACCAACTTCGCTACCGCGTACCGAGGCTGTTACTAAAAATAATTGAACAAGCAGATGCAAATGAAGGAAAATTCATACCAGTAAACTCCTTTTTTTTTCAGCGCCGACACAAACTTTTTCAGATGGTCTAAAATTGTCCTTATCTGGAAACTTTACCCCGCATTTAAAGCAGCCCTTGCCCCCGTCCTATGTATATCATGTTCGTAAAACTTTGACATGAAGTATGAACATGCGTGGTTCCGGCACTAATGAACTGTTGTGAGCCTGCAGTCACCGCTCGATGCAGCGCCCCACTCATGTCGAGAGATATCTTGCGTTTTCGTTTTATGATTCAGATAAGAGGCGTTAATTTTTCTTTCGCTGGATGTGAAATTATGACATGAATGTGCATCATAAATATAACCTGGGCCAGAAATGGGATAATTGTTAAAACACAAGAGGTTGCTGCTTTGAAAGAAACGTCACAGTTAAAGGAAATCAAGAATCCGTCGCCATACTTAGCTTAACGTACTTAACAGTTTTCAGTATGTAAGAACACTACCATAAACGTCAACAGTTTATAGCAAACAATAACTTGGAAGTAATCGCTGTATATAACAGAAGTTATTTTTAGAACAAATCACTTGCATGCCGAGTTATTTTGAAACCGCATCTGATAAGTGAACATGCGTGAAATTTATTGTGATCCGGCCGCGCCATAGCTCAAGCGGTTAGTCGCTGGCTTCCTACCGCGGCGGCCCGGTTTCGATCCCGGGTCTGGTCAAGTGGGGTGGTGGACAAAGTGGCGCTGGGGCAGGTTTTCTCCTAGTACTTCGGTTTCCCCTGCCAATCGTCATTCCACCAGCTGCTCCACAATCACCCTCACCTATCATCTGGGGCTGGTACAATAGGCCAGAAGTGGACGCAGTACAAGGGACTTAGTCCCACTCCACTAGCAATAAAAATAATATTGTGATCTACTGGCTTCTGAGGCGAGCATGATAGCGTAGTCGGTATAGTGACTGGCTACTGGCTGGAAGACCGAGGGATCGGATTTTGAGTCCCGTTGGGTTAAAGAATTTTCACTTCTCCATGTTGTTCAGACCGGCTCTGGGGTCGGCTCAAGCTCGTATCCGATAGGTATGAGGGGGGCTCTTTCCGCGAGGGTAAAGCGGCCGGGGGGTGAAGCTGATCACTCACTTCGAGCTAGTGCTGAGGTGAAGCAAACGTGGATCTATACATCCACTCCCCCATACGCCTTTATGACGTAGTGCTTAATTAGTTAAGAACAAGGATAACTTTACATTTTACTGGCTTATGAGAACATGCGGTCTGGTATGTGGGTACCACCGTTTTGGAAGGACATACAGCTTCAATCTTCAGCGTAAGATGCAGACAGTATTTAGTCACCTACGAGACTTCATGGTGTTACACCCCAAAATATTAATTTTCACTACCGTGGAAATCTGAAATATTCATAACTATTGCAGCTTGTGAATATTGTGACGTGGGCGACGCAACGCTCGTTAAACATCCCCTCCCCCGTGGTGACGTAACAAGGGAAAGCGCGGTTGCTATGCAGCAATAAACAACTCTCAGCAGCGTTGCCCAACAGCGCCTTTGTAAACACGGCGTCTCGCAACAGGGGAGCCTGTGTAGCGACTGTTGCTAGGCAATCGGTAAACACGACGTCACACAACAGCGCGAGCTATCACGTAACTGTTTTCTGTGTTGTCCGTGTCGAGGCTAAATAAGGAGCAGCGAACACTATTAAGTAGTGAGTATTGAGTCAGTTACGAGCAGTTGAAATATAGCCGCCGCCGGAGACAGTTGAATGCACTTGCCGGAATGTAGTAGTTGAACGGAAATTGAGATAGTGAATTGTATAAGATTAAGATTGTATAAGTGTGGAGCGAATGTTAAATAAATTCGCTATATCAAATAAGGCGTTAAGATACTTGTCGCGTGACATTTACCCAACACGTGACAATATTAAAGCAATGTTGATTAGTACGAGGATTTTAAATTGTTGCTTAATCGAGTATTTATTATTCAAGGCTCGAGCCTGTGGGAGTTGTATACCTTATATTGTTAAATGGACCCTTACTTACTCATGGAGCTGAGCCGTTCTTGAGGAGCCGCCAATTCTGCAGCTACTCAAGAATTTTCCAGCATTTTATGGAACCCGAAGGTTCATCACCGTGTTCACAAGAGCCCACCACTGGTCCCTATCCTGAGCCAGATCTATCAAATCCATATCATCCCATCCTGTCTCTCTAAGATCCATTCTAATATTGTCCACCCACCTACGCCTTGGTCTTCCCTGTGGTCTCTTTCCTTCTGGCTTTCCCACCAATATCCTATACGCATTCCTCGTCTCCCCCATTCGTGCTACATGACCTGCCCACCTCATCCTCCTTGACTTGATCATTCTAATTATAATTGGAGAAGAGTACAAGTTATGAAGCTCCTCATTATGTAGTTTTCTCCAACCTCCTGTGATTTCATCTCTCTTTGGTCCAAATATTCTCCTCAAACACCCTCCGTCTATGTGTTAAATGGATCCTTGCGGATTTAAACGTCACTGAAGAAACATTCCGAGTCTGAGGCAATGTCGGAAGCGATTTTTGTCTTACCTCTCGACTTGTCACAGAAGAATGTTCAGATGAGAAACTTAAAAAAAAAGATTTATTGACAATGATGAGAGTTGTGAGTGGGAGGGTTCGAACGAAACTGCAGAAAGAAAATGGTGCGTACCTGACGGAAAATGTCATTGGAATATTTATGAATTGTGGTGCCTGCTGTGCATTTAAATTGGGCTAGGGTTCTCATCCTGACGTTTGGCAATTACCTTGAGCTACAAATTCCTTAACTTATGAACACGCATAATGGGATGCTATATTTGAAATAACATTTCCATTAAGCCAGCACAGGAACGAAACAATTGGATCCAGATTGTTACAGTTTACATGAAGAATATTCTGCATGACGGGAATACTCTTATACAGTAGTTGCTGTATAGGCTGTAACTTAAATCAGAAGACTAGGCGGTCAAGCCGTAGAGGTCTGACTCACCTTCAACCCAAACATGTAATAACAATAGCGCAGTCAGTATAGCGACTGGTTACTGGCTGGACGACCGAAGGAGTCGGAGTTCGAGTCCTTGTTTTTTTATAAAGGCACTACAGCCCCAGTGGGCCTAGGCCTACCTTCATAACTTCTCCATTCACTTCGGTTTTTCTAGATCTTACACATTCGGTAGGACTCCTTGGGTAGGTTATCAGCTCGTCGCAAGGCCTCTACCTGTACACAAACACAGAAAAACGCACACACACAAACTAAACATCCATGCCCTAAGTGGGATTCGAACCCACGATCCCGGTTTCCAAGCGAGCTACAGCTACTGCTCTCTGCATTCACAAGCCATTCACCTGCTCTGAAGATGGAGGCGATACGTTCCTCCGAAATGTCAGCCAAAACGAAGGATACACGGCGCCAAAACCCAGAAGACGACTTTCTTCATAGTCATCGCCGTGAAAACCTCAAAACTTACGTAAGAGGTTCTTCATATAAAATGAACAAGTTGAATTTTGTCTATTTTACGCTAATAAAACCACTACTTTCTTAAGAATGCCGTCCTCTGCGATGTGGCGGCGTGTAGATCTTGTTTGAACCGACGTTTCCTGGTAACGCGACAAGTAATTAATGGGTTCCGGATTAGATGAATCGATTTATTGGATATTCACCAGGCGGAACTACAATTAGTCGTAACACAGTCTTACTGTAACTATAACACTTCGTAATTACGAACAATGATAACACTCTAAAGTTTACTATAACTACACCACATCCGCGGCGGCCCGTGTTCGATCCCGTGTCTAGTCAAGTGGGATTTGTGATGGACAAAGTGGCGCTGGGGCAGGTTTTCTCCGAGTACTTCGGTTTCCCCTGCCAATCTTCATTCCACCAATTTCTCCACAATCACCCTCGCCTATTATCTGGGGCTGGTACAATAGGTCAGAAGTGGCCGCAGTACAAGGGACTTAGTCCCACCCCACTAGCAATAAAAAAAATAATAAAAACTAAACCACATAAAATTAAGACTTCACTTCTGCCTGCTTCCGACTCCGCTAGTTTTTGGCTGACAAAATAATTACCCCGTCCTCATCGGCCGTACGCGCCAGACATGGCACCCCGTAATTTCTGGCTATTTCCGAAAATAAATTGACGGTGAAAAAACCCGTTTTGACACGATTCCAGAGATCGAAGGTGCAACGGAAGAGCGTTTGAGAGCATTAATGAGAGATACTTTCCAGAGTTCCTTCAGAAGTTGGCAGGACCGTTGGAACAAGTGTGTAGATAGCAAAGGAGAATACCTTGATGGTGACGTAACTGGACTCTGAAATTAATGTAACACATTTCTTTTGGCACGTCCATTCACCGCATTATTTTTTCAACTATGATGGCTGAAGTTTAACAAGAGATTTATATTATTATTATTATTGTGACGTGCTATATGACGTCCATCGCTGCGCAACGGCTGCAATGGGAACGCATACTTCCACGACAACGAATACATGGAAACTGTAGAGTTCCCACAGCAGCGAACTGAATACCAACAGATCGTTGCGTATGAATATCCGTGGCAACGAATTGTTGTAGCAGCGGGAATAATGCATTTCCGTGGTAACGAGCATACAGCACGTGAAATCGAAATCTGGGAGAAGGTGTTCTCAATTGCGTCCGAGCGCACGATATAACAGTCCAACGTCGGCCAGTTTGTATTCAGTTTGTATTGAGTTTGTATTCGACTCTAGCAGGAAGGGTTCGTCGACAAGGGACCAAGACACTTGACCGAGGATAGCGGTGCAAGTTATTATACCAGTGAAGAAGAAACGTCCGCAGACGTTAGAAGTGACCACAATTTTACTTGCGTGTGTAAAAGCGAGTGTCCAATAAACTTATTCGCTAAATCCGAGACTTGCGTGAATTTATTTGTCGCGTTACATAGGCAACACGCGACATGATGATGATGATGATGATAATAATAATAATAATAATAATAATAATAGTTATTATTATTATACAGAGAGGAACGTCAGTAGAATAGACGGGGAATGTGGCTAGGATGGGAAAATAATGAAAGGATATAGAATATTAGTGGGCGAACCTCTTGGAAAAGGTCCACTTGGAAGACCAAAAAGAGAAAACTGCAGAATGAAACTAAGAAGGACCTTAATGATTTAGGTTGTGGTGGCAAGAGGTTGCTAGGCTGAACCTTTGCGTTCTGCAGCGTTTTGTTAGGTTATTATTACTGCATAGTATTTCTGGACATCTCTGTTCGACTGTGAAGTTATAAACAGCGCATTCCTCCGAAAATTTGTCACCCATTAACCAGACTAAACTGTCCTCTCGTATGTGATACATGAATTCTGGCAGGCGTTTAACGACGTTTCGGAGCAACGCACTGCTTCCAGATTCAGTGTGTAAGTTTAAGCCGAGGAAAGAAGCAACAGACAGCAAAAAATTGTGCTCTTCATAGTGAGAACCTGTCATTTCATATTCTGTGTCGCATCCCAGAACATTGCAACCTTCAATCCAGGACCACCGTGACCCAGAACCCCGAGGTCTCTTCAAATTTTCGAGATATTTGAGGTCGATGCCTAACAATGATTTTATTCGTGAAAAACAAATCAGCCTTCACGAGCAATTATTAGTGGAGGAGAAATGTAACACGAGAAGCTTCTGGATAATTGCTTCTGCTTGCCAAGGAAGTTTTGTAATTAATGTAGAGCCCTCAATAATTTACGGCATCAGGTTTCAGCATGAATATTTGAAATAATTCCCTCGCGATAGAAGCGTTGTCTGTAAGTTCTGCAATATGCGAAGCTGCGGTTTTGCCATGACTGCTTTACTGCGGGTACTGCTGCTTTATAATACCGACAGTTTACTTTGCAAAAACATTGTACTGCGTGCTTCATCATATTCGGAACGGAAATATTTTTAAGCACCGTAAAAATCTAACAAACTAATAATTGTTCGCATAGTGTGCATTCGCTCACTTGTGTTTCAATATCTCGAAGGCTACATATGATTCACATCTGCATATGTCCGCGACCTTTCGACGTGTAGCGTAGTCATTCGACTTTTCAATTGACCTAATCCTTCCAGCCGCACTATGACCCTGGGGTCGACTCAGCCTCTAACAGAAATGAGTACCAGGAATCTTCATGGGGGTAAAGGGCGGCCGGCGCGTAAGGTCGACCTCACCGCCATCTGTTAGCCGATTGTCTACAAAATATGAGAGTCTCGACGTCTCAACCCTATGGGCCTGCATGACCTGTTACAGGAATTTACCTTTTTATTTTTTAAACCATAAGTATTTCGCATTTTCTACTTCGCAACTCTTTTTATTCCTTCCATTCAATGCTGTCTTATATTGCAAGATTCATACATTGATTCGATTTCTTTTATGTGGGACAAATCTGTTAGCATCTCTATCTTTCGTACGTCACTCTTAATTCCGCCTTCTACCTCTCCTCTTTCTCTCTCTCTCTCTCTTTGTTTCTTTTGACAAATTATTGAATGGCCCATCCAATTAAATCAGACAGCGCGATTGCCAGCCTCTCCGAGAGACGCTTGACTGGGAGACCTGGAGAAGATCATAGAAGGTAATTATTCAAAGAGGAAGGATTCAGTAAGATGGAGGAGCGATAAAGGAGCTCGGATTCTACTTTAGGAGCTTTGGAAAGGCGATGGGGAGCGGTTGCCGGCATGGAAACCCTCTACACTGAAGTTACAAGGAAATAAACCCCTAAATATAACGGATTATCTATCTCTGCGAAATAATATTAGAGCTGACTGCTGAACACTGCAGCATGATAGAAGATAATTACACGCAAAATTACGTGATGTCAAAACCCTGCAGATGGTTACGCGAAAGACTAAATGATGTCGAAAGTCGAAAGGTAACTACCTACAAGACTGCATTTTGTCAAAACCCAGAAGGTTGCTAACTACATGACTAAATGTTGTTAAAACCCAGGAGATGATTATATGTGAGACTGCACGGTGTTTCAGGGCTATACGATGCCAGCATCCAGCAGATAACTTACCTACAAGATAGCATGGTTCGATACCCGAAGGATAAGTACCTGTAAAAGAACACGGCGTCGACACCCAGAGGAAAATTGCCTACAGAATATAACGCGTTAAAAGCCTGGAGGTTGTGATCTGCAAAACTATGTGGTGTCAGAAACCAAAAGGTGTCAAATATAATATATTACCATATACAAGACAATTTATGTTTTTCAGAAACATGCATACAGTTACGTACAAGACGTCACGGCGTCGATGCTTAAATTATAACTACTTAGGAGACTACAAGACGTGCAAGACCACACGGCGTCATAACCCAGCAGATAATTACCTGCAAATCTACACTTAATAGTACAAGACTGCACAGCGTCATAATAACCCGGAGTTTAACCACCTACGTGATCTCATGGTATTATATTCCAGTGGTGCAATAATCCTGAGTATAAACTTGTACTTGAGAATACGGCGTCAGTGTTCAGACCATAACCACGTAAGTGATTACACGTTGTCAGCCGAGAAGTGACACGTGGCATGGTGTAATTAACACGTGCAAGATATAACCAGATATAACAACCTACAAACAGTAACCATAAAGGGACTACACGATGCCAGAACCCCCGAAAATAACAACGTGCAAGGCTAAATGCTGTCATAACATTATTTATGACGACTTCTACTTCACAAGAGCAAAATTCGTTCGTGGCAGGATGAATGTAAAGTTCCAGCCCTCTTCTGCTGACTGCTTGCTTGGCTTGATGCTCAACCGTGAAACTGAAGGTAGTATATTCCTCCGAAACGTCAGTGAGCTTCTACCGGGCTGTACGGCATCATATCCCAGAAATAATATACTTCATAGACACCGCTGTAAGAACATCAAATTAAAATAATGTAAAAGGTAAAGTTGTTCCTGTTCTTAACTAATTAAGCACTACGCCATGAAGGTGTGTGGGGGAGTGGATGTATAAATCCACGTTTTCTTAACCTCTGCATTAGTTGGAGGTGAGTGGTCAGCTTCACGCCCCGGCCGCTTTACTCCCGGTGAAAGAGCTGTTGGATATGAGGCTGGGTGGGCCCCAAAGCTGGTCTGGACGACGTGCAGAAGTGAGAATTCTTGCTGTCACCGACACTCCGACCCCTCGGTCTTCCAGCCTGTAGCCAGTCGTTCCGACTGCACTATCCCGGCTCTAAATTAAAATAATGTTCATTGTTAAATGAAGATACATCTGTCGTTTTTCTGTATTTATGAAAGTGAGTAGACACGATAATGGTAGGTATTACCCCGTATGTTTGTGTACAAACGAACACGAAATAACGTCTAAAAGACGAATCTTCTTACAAAATGAAATGTGGTGGACAGACAGACGGCGAAGCACCCAAGCCAAGAAGCAGGGAGATTGGGGGTCTGTGGATGTCCTAGCGGCGTTGCTTGTGAAGATTTCTTTCTACTGGGATATAAGGCTGCATAGTTCGTTGAAAGTCAGTCGACGTTTTGGAGGATCCTGTCATCTCCAACTTGGGAGTCCGGGTATAAAGCAAGCAAGAAACCAGTATCAAAAATGTAGCAAGTAGCTGTACTTGCTACTTGCTTTATATTTGCTTCTTGATTGGCTTATTTTCGACTCTGATGTTGGAGGTTGAATATTCCTCCGAAACTTCGAATGACTTTCAACGGGCTAAACGATGGTATATCATAAAAAAGCTCTTAAATCAGGACACCCATTAAATAGATGTTCAGTGTTCTCTTTTTTTTTTTTAATTCGCTTGGGGAGGGGGTGGAGTCCAACTCGGTCCTCTCGGCACGGCGGCCACTGATAGGCCTATTGTAGCCTGCCCCGAGTGACTATGATGATGGAGAATTTGGAGGAATCAAGATTGGTAGGGGAAACCGAAGTACTCGGAGAAAACCCGCCCCAGCGCCACTTTATCCACCACAAATCCCACTTGACCAGACCCGGCATCGAACCCGGGCGCCTCGGTGGGATGCCAGCGACTAACCGCTATGGCGCAGCCTCAGTGTTCTCTTTCTCAGATTCGATGTTATTCCTCGCGTGTGGATAGAGCCAAGACCCAACACAGCGGAACAGACCGATATACGGAATGCTTTCTGTGAACAGAGGCGTTCGTAAAATTTTGAAGTGTCCTGGCGAGGGTGTGTTACGCGTGGGACTTCTGAATTTATAGGTTTTCTCCATCGTCTGGTATTCTGCAAGAACACAGCGTTTGGGGAACTGGATCTATTTACATCCCCGGGTAAAAGCATATCTTCACTGTGCTCACTATAATGAGAAAATTGGGCAAAACAAAAGTCACGTTATGCCACTGCCTCTGGGTGCATGTGTATGACCTGCGGTTAAAATATTTACCACTTCCCTATAGCTCCTAACCACTGTTCAACAATTCGACCATCTCATATAATTGTTCAAATTAAAACTTAAAAGTACTCTTCTTGCGAGGGATCACTGGCACGTTCAGCAATCGCAATCATGTCCACGTGGCGAACAGTAGTGACGCATGCGCATTCCTATTCCACCCATCCTCGAGCGAGGTTTTTATAATATTTTTCACTCTTGTAGTTGTAGTGAACTAACTCTCTTCAGTATGGTGATTTAGAAACAGTTGCTCACAGTTACTGGACAGCCTCAGTGAACTCCCGTTCACGAAATCTGCTCTTACATGCATATATAAATGTATCTGTTCTGTCACACGATATATATTTCAGTCACTAATGCAACAGAAGCTTATAGACATTTTAATTCTTTATTCGGCGGTACGCGGTAGCGTAGTTGGTTGAGACAATATGCATCATGCCGGAAGGTCACGGTTTCGAGTCCCAATGAGATGGATTTTCTTTTTTAATTCACTTAATCCTTCCAGCCGCATTATGGCCCTGGGGTCGACTCAGCCTTTGACAGAAATCAGTACCAGGAATCTTCCTGAGGGTAAAGGGCGGCCGGCGCGTAAGGCTGACATCCTTACCGCCATTTGTGAGCCGATTCTCTTGAAGATGTGGGAACCTGAACGTATCGCAACCCTATGGGCCTCCACGGACTGTTACACGGATAACTTTTAATTCCTTGTTCACGACATATTTCGGCCATACATGGCCATCATCAGGTGTCTGTCACTATGCTAAACTCTTGTGGTCTACTGCATGTGGCTACTCATCTGTAGTCCTTAATAAAGATTAAAACTACAAATTAAAATTAATAATTAATTTTGAAATACGTCAATCCTATTAAATTTAATTAAAGCAGTTAATTTCAGTCTTCTCATGGGACCAATCAGCGCAGTCTTCTGCGGTGTGTTTTCGTATTTCGTGTAGTTCGTGGGTTGGTCTGAATGTCGATTTCTCTTATATGTCCGGTTGCTTGTAGACCTGTCGCCCAGCTTGTGTAATTGCGTTGTTGTTTGCCTGGTGTGTGCGTGCAGGTAGTATATATATACATATATATATATATATATATATATGTTGTGTGAACTAATCAATATATTGGTGCAACAGGATGCTTAAATACAATATTATAAATGTATCTGACATGACTAGGAGCCGGGATAGCTCAGTCGATATAGCGACAGAGGGGCCTTGTTCGAATCCCGGTGGGGTCAAGAATTTTCTCTTCTTCACCTCGTCCAGACCCAGCCTCCTATCCATGGATACCGGGGGCTTCTTCCCCGGGAGTAAAGCGACCGGGGCGTGAAGCAGACCACTTAACCTCCAGCTATTGCGGAGGTCAAGAAAATGTGGATCCATATATCCACTCCCCCATACGCTTTCATGAAGTAGTGCTTAATTAGTTAAACATAGTGACAACTTTACGTTTTATCTGACATGACTTTTGTCGACCAGTGATTAAGATTAGCTTTCTGAGGACGTAAAGATATCCTGTTTACGGAAGGTTGTGTGCTTTCGTAATAATAGATGAAGAAAGTCTAGAAAGCCAGTAGTCCCACGCATCCGTAGCACTGCTGCTCCTGTTTCTCTTACTAGCTTAACTTAATAAAAATTCACGCTAGCACTCAGAAGTCTCATGAGGAATTCCGTTGCCCAGACAAGCGGTTAGCAGTCGCATTTCCGTTCATTCAATCTGCCACATGCACTTTACATTAGAATTAGCTTCCGAGATGGCATGTCACTTTGGGGACATTCTGTGAATATTTACGTGTCAGGCGATTTTCTGTTAAGGGCCAAATAGGATTTCAGAAAACAATTTATAAAATAAACTTACCTTAAAATCTGAACGTTATAGGGAAAATTTGCCAAACTTTGTGATAGAATTTACTTATTTTCAGAAACCTTTAAAATTATCTGTAGAACACAAACCTAATTGTGCGGCGACATTAAACTTCAATAAAGCGAAAAAAGGAAGTTACGAAATAGAGTGTTTTTTTTTCTTGGTACTACAGCCCCAGTGGGCCTAGGCCTACCTCCATGAACTTCTCCGTTCACTTCGGTTTTTCTGTATGTTACACATTCGGTAGGACTCCTTGCGAGTATTATTACCCTAGACAATACAAATTTAACGCATTCTACTGTTAACGGAAAAGCTTTAATTTATGACCACAAATGTATAGGACTGAGGTATTTCCCCGTTTCTTTAGTCAACATTCGTGTTTATTCTATCCCATCCACTTCCCCTCTAAAATTTTTACTAAAGCAAAGAAGGAGTTCCAGTGTATGTTTGAATGTTATATAAAATTGAGAAGGCTATAGAATATTATTATCTCTAAAATGAGGTAACAGTTTCTATAAAACGACTAGTGACCTGACCTCCTTGTTCTTGTTTTATAAGACGTGAGTCGATGACTGAGATGTAGATATAGCGTACACTGTAATGTCAAAAATTGAATTCTGTATGGAAATTACTTATCCGCGCGCTAAGATCGGGGGCGAAATATCACACACAAAGCACAGGGGCTGACTCGGAAAATACCCATTTCCCATTTAGGCTGGCCTGCCATTTATCCTGACTTGCTTTTCTTGGGTCTGTCTGAGTCCTGTGATACAACTTCCAACTATTTTGAAACCTCCTTCTTCACAGCAGTTCTTGCTCATCATTCGTATCCGTCGTAATATACGCTTTTGGAAAAGGCTTGTTAACCTCTCAAACTACAGTGGTAAATTCATGTACCACCCGCTGTAATATTGAAATATCCGTTTTCATGGCCAGAGATGTATTTGTTTTACTTGGTTCACAGGATAAACAGCGACTGTTGACCCAAAAGGCACTATCCAACTGGTTTTGTAACGGAGACTGTGTTTGCTGCGAAATAGGAGCAAAAAAGTAAAGGTATCCCTGTAACAGACCGCGGAGGCCCATAGGGTTGCGAGATGTTGAGGCTCCGACATTTTTCTAGACAATCGGCCCATAGGTTGTCAGCCTTACGCGTCGGCCGCCTTTTACCCCCCAGGAA
This sequence comes from Cryptotermes secundus, assembly GCF_002891405.2. Lineage (NCBI taxonomy): Eukaryota > Metazoa > Arthropoda > Insecta > Blattodea > Kalotermitidae > Cryptotermes > Cryptotermes secundus. Next base: position 1,107,804 of record NW_019739960.1, read on the forward strand.
GATTCTTGGTACTCATTTCTGTTAGAAGTTGAGTCGACCCCATGGCCATAGTGCGGCTGTAAGAATTAGGTCAATTTAAAAATCCAATGATCTCGTCGGAAATCGAAACCGCGACCTTCCAGCTTGTAGCATAGTGCCTCAACCTCGTCCCCCCCATGTAAGGTCATAATAAGGTAGATTATTTATGTAGCTGCTGCAGTGTGTTGTTTCTAGTTTATTGTTCTAGATGCTTTTTTAAAAGCTTGATTAAATCAGGCCTGAATTGTAAGTAACCACCATCCACGAAAACCACACAACAATAGGAAGTACGGAATGTCGACAATTCCATATTTAAACACGATCGCTCATCGCCATGACTTTACTCCGTGCACTATCCATACAAAAATTCAAAGAGCTACGTAGTACTGGCAACATAATGGATTAATTGAAAAAGGGGTGAATTTTTAATTGATTTTGACAAAATTCAACAAACTAATCTTTACGAAACTTGGTATGTATATCATGGCATTTAAGCCAGTCCCAAAGGTGTACGTCATGAATTCCTCCCATCAGTCTGTGTGTCTGTATGTCTGTCCCTCCTATCGTTACTAGGCAAAAGCTAGGTAAAGTTTATCCCTCCTTTCGTTGCTAGGCAACGGCTCGGTATAAAAGTAACTGCGGCAAAGAATACACACGCAGCAATAAAGGAATTGTTGAACGTGTCTTCATGCGGTCCGTGTCATATCAAAGGAAAGTAGGCTATTAGTTCTTAAAGAATTTATTTTTTTAACCAAGTATTAACAATTTTTGGAACAATTAACAAAAAACAATACAGTGCAGAAACTACATAAATTATGTACTTGATAATGACCTTGTGAGATCTGAACATATTGAAGAAGAAACGTTTAGGATACATGACAATATAACACACCACCAGTTTATGATCACAGCAAGAAGTGGCACTTCCAACATTTCCCCTGCGAAATGAATCATTGGGGACAGGATGCTGAAATATGTTCAGATTGTGAGGACACATTTGGAACCAAGAGTTAGAAGTGAGATCAAACTGATAAGAAGTGAGCAGAAGAGGACATTGTTGGGACACGTTACCAGGCAACCACTAGTTGAGACAAACTGAGAAGATTTAATGCGTGCTCTACTAAACTGCTGAGTGTGTGAATCAGCGATAGCGCTGTAGCTACTTGTAGTTACGGTCTGTAAGAGACCAATAAATGCAATTACCAACCCAATCCCCGTGCCTCTCACTTGACATGTGACAATACTACTGGTAGACCTAAATGAACTACGACGAGGGGTTTCGTATTTATTGTTTCCGTTATTCCATATGCTATTGAGCTGAAGGGACTCGTTTGTTTCCATAAGAGCGAGGTATAGATTTTGCCGTATCCTGGGTTCAGATTGCGGTATGAATATTTACCTTCGATTTTAGCTTACGTTCGATTCATGCGCTAGCAAATAGGACTGTAAAAGTTTACGATACTGCATATGTATGTCGCCACTTACAGCTATTGAAACGACTTATAATACTACACGAAACTTGTACGGACAATGAGCCACTGGAGGCCCCTCCATCGCTATAATCTGCAGTTCTCCAAAACTTGTAAAACCAACATGGCGGACGTACAAATGTGAAATGTGTGCACGACATCAGCCTCACATAATCCTGGGTCTCTAAATGACTTACGGTCACAGTCTGACGCAAAAGCCGGCAGCTGTGTGAAATATGTTTTTCTTTTCCGGGTTGATAGTGGACTGATGAAATATCGGGGATAGGCATGAATTTTTTTTTTTAGGAAAATAGATCCCAAACGTTAAATTTTTGCCTTTAAGTCAGTAATTACAGATATGGCGACGATGTGAAATATTGTGATATATAGACCCATTTCTAGGCAACGCCCGAAATACGCACACGCAACAATAGGAAAGCCATAGCAAGAATTGTTTTCTATGTGCTCCGGCCCAGGTCCGTTTCTAAGCAAAGGGTCGCTAAAGACGTTCCCGCAGGAGCGTACCATGGAACAATAGGACATACATTTATAGGCAACGGAGCTGTAAACACCCCTACGAATTTTTGAGAGACTGTTTTCCGTGGGGTCCGCCCCGAGGCTGTATAATGCGGAATACCGGGTTAGCAGTGAGTTCAGAAAAGTCAGAAGGATGAGAGTTCTGGGAGCTGTCAGTCGTAGAACGAGAAGGAGAATGGAGCGAGTCCTCGGCAGTCAAGGGTTCGGCGGAACATTTATTGTTAGCTGTTGTAGATTGATTGATCGCCTTTTTGGTCTAGTGGTCAGAGTTCCTGGCTACAGCTCCAGAGGTCCGGGTCCGATTCCTGGACCTACCAGATTTTGTGAGAAGTAGTGGGTCTAGAACGGAGTCCACTCAGCCTCGTGAGCATAATTGATGAGCTATTTGAAGGAAATAGCGGCTCCGGTTTAGAAAACCGAAATTAACGGCCGTGGGGATTCGTTGCCCTGACCACGCAACACCCCCTATCCGCTAACGTTTGCACTAACTTCGTCGACAAGCGGCGGTCACTCGGTCGATATAGTTCGCTTGCGGACTGAAACCATTGAGGGTTTTTTTTTTTTTTGCGAATTGATTGTGACTAAGAGAGATTGTAAAAGGTTAATAAATCGAATCCTCAAATCCAGAACCCGTTGTTACTAGTCACGGAACGCCGGACACGTGACGTTATATTTGACAAGTTTAACGTAGGATCTACGTTTAAGTAGCACATTCTTATAAAAACAACAGTAATGGTAGTTAATGCTTGACAGAACAATGAATGTGTGCAACAAGGAAAAGGGCTTCATGAATTGCGCGTGGAATTCCTTAAGCAGGCCCACTTACATTGTGATATTGGAGGTCTGCGTTGAGGTGACTCGGCTCGTAAAAAATTTGAACAAATGTTTTGTAAACGTGAACGACAGATAAGAAGAAATCTGGTATTGATCTCTAGCACGAAGAAGAATAACAGCGATATGAAAATATAAACAGTGGTCGTGAATGTGGCCATTACCGTATTTTTCTCTTTAACTCTGCTTTCATGCCATTTGGGCGAACAGGCTCTCAAATAGCTCACTCAGAATTACATCCAAGTGCCTTCGACGTGCTATCAGCACTTCTTATGCGAAAGAATAATGCTTAGTTGATGTAAAGAGGGAAACGTGCATTATTAATTATTCTGACGGCCATATAAGGACCACGAGAGAGACGTGTGCATGGGACAGGTCAGATATACTCCTATGAACAGCAACTTAATCGAGAAAGCTCTTGGTAGGCTTAGACGTGTATAAGAAGATAATGTAAGGTTCAGTTTCTTGACCTCGGCACTGGTTGAAGGTGAGTTATCAACTTCACGCCCCGGCTACTTTACCTCCGGGGAAAGAGCCCCTGGTACCCATTGAATGGGAGTCTGGGAGGGCCCCAGGACCGGTCTGGACGAAGTGGAGAAAAGAAAATTCTTGATCCTTCCGGGACTCGAATTCTTACCCCTCAGTCGTCCAGCCCGTAGCCAGTCACTGTACCAAGTGAGCTATCTTCTCTCTTATAGATAATATTGAACTGGATCTTAAGGAAATTAGGATTGAGGAATGTAGATTGGATTAATTTATTACGGGACAGGCTTGGGCAGCGAACTTATGAACCTTCGTGTTATGTGGAATGCTGTATCCCGCGGTTGAGGGATAAGGTTGGCCTTGGGCGAGCGGATCCCTTGGGAGGCAGAATGGGGTGTACCTCTCAGCAGTTGTAATATAACTGAAGTTTTATTACTAACAAATGAATTACAGGATCTTGCTGGAAACGTAGACGTGGTTATCAGCCTAAGCTACGGGCAGTACCGACTATTAGACTGACATACAAGTAGTCTCAGCTAGTTGAATGATCTAAAAGCACTTGGGGCGTCAGTCTTTGGGGTTTTATACTACAATTAAAGACTGAGTCCCGGATTATGCCCAAATATGGTTACAAAAGTAGTCACTTGAACTTCAATCTCGGCNTTACAACAGGAAAGCGAAGAACTTTGCGAGTAAATGATGGACTATGCTTCTGAAGAAGGGCTCTTTTCAATGCAATTAGTATTTATATAAGTTCTAAATACATAACATACTTACATATATTAATCCCGAGTCTTATTTCCTATCCACGAACTGTGAAATAAATGGACAGCTATTCTGCAACACAGAGTAAAAAAGCATGACTAAAGATTTCAGAAGTCTAAAGATGGAGAGAGCTTGGAGCATCTTCACTGAAAGCGACAAAAGAACAAGGAAATGAGAGAATTATAGAGAAATATGGTGCAACTAAAGCGGTTGAATATCACCCGAGGGAAATGATGAAGCCATAACGAAAAATACAATTAAAATGAGGAAGATAAAAACAGCAGTTGTGAGTAAAATGTGAAATTAAGCAAAGAAACGCAGAGGAAACCAGAGAAGTTATGTCTGCAGTTAAGGAACCTGGCTACAAAGAGACTTTCGTAAATATAGACTTGCCATGTCCAAGTGAATGCATGCGCTGCTCTAGCCATGAAACATTATACGTTTAGTGCTCGATAAGAAGGACGCAAGTCAAATTATATTGTCTGAGTAGGCCAACGTTATGGTCTATATACATACATTAATGGGAATTCGCAATAAAAAGTTATAAACATGTCTTTATTACAGTATTTTCGCCATGAATGTTGGTCTTTATACGTTAAGCAATGTATTGCCTGTAAAGCTGTCCCTGTAACAGGCCGTGAAGGCTCCTAGGGTTGTGAGACGTCGAGACTCCCACATTTTCTAGACAATCGGCTCACAGATGGAAGTGAGGTTATCAGTCTTACGCGCAAGCCGCACTTTACTCCCATGAAGATTCCTGGTACTCAGTTCTGTCAGAGTCGACCCCAGGGGCCATAGTGCGGCTGGAAGGGTTAGGTCAATTCGAAAAAAAATCCATCTCATCGGGACTCGAACCCGTGACATTCCAGCATGTAGCATAATTCCTCAACCAACCACGCTACCGCGTGCCCCATGTCTACGTACAACTGCAATATTTTTGCACTTCATATCATAGGAACTACGGTGTTAGATGTCCTGTAGTGGGACAGTTTTCCTTTTATTGCCAGTGGATCCCTTGTACTGCGGCCACTTCTGGCCTATTGTACCAGCCCCAGATGATAGGTGAGGGTGATTGTGGAGCAATTGGTGGAATGAAGATTGGCAGGGGAAACCGAAGTACTCTGAAGAAACCTGCCCCAGCGCCACTTTGTCCACCAGAAATTCCACTTGACCAGACCCGGGATTAAACCTGGGCCGTCGCGGTGGGAAGCCAGCGACTAACCGCTTGAGCTATGGCTCGGCCTTTTAATCCGGGGGTTACTGTCTGATCTTTAGCCCGACCGGTTCTGAAACGTGGCAACCCTTCCGGAAGGGTTATANCTCTTTCTCGGTATTCCTCAGTCCTTCCAGGTAAGTGCTGAGATATCAGCTTAAATATGGCCGTTATTGCTTTCTCGCAAATAACTTGGAAGTCAGCCAGTTCTGGGACGATATATATACCGAGTTATGACAGTATCATTAAATTAAATATGTACATAAAATAAAATAAAATAAGAGAGACATCGCACAGTCTGGTAAGCTGGCTTTCAGGAGAAAGTGTAAGGACTTTAGTCCTCTGAAATGTTCCTACCCACTTACGGCAATGCACATTGCAAGAGACCAGAAGACCGCAAAACCAAGACATGAATCGTGAGACCGGTGAAGGCACAGACATTCAAAAGTAACTTCATGAAACCACGACTACTGCTGCTACTGTTGCTATTGCTGCTGCTGCTCCTGCTGCTGCTACTACTACTACTACTACTACTACTACTACCACCATTACCATTACTGCTACCACCCGCTTCGTGTTTGGAACCTCTGCAACTTCCTGAAATTTCCCCAGATAAAACAACCGGTAACCGAGCGGTCTAAGGCATGCACTGTCTTCGCTCGCTCGGAAGCCGGGATCGTGGTTCGAATTCCACTCAGGGCATGGATGTTTGTATGCGTTTTTCTGTTTTTGTCTACAGGTAGAGGTCTTGCGATGAGCTGATCACTCGCCCAAGGAGTCCTACCGTATGTGTAAGATCTAGAAAAACCGAAGTGAACAGAATTCATGGAGGTAGGCCTAGGCCCACTAGGGCTATAGTGCCAAGGAAAAAAAAACAACTGATTGACCTAAACCGCCTTTTTCGGTTGCTCTTTTATAGAGACGCAACCTGTTTTTATGTACGAAGTGCAGTTATGTATGCTATAGATAACTTTAAACTTTAGAAACGTTATAGTAATTAAAATAAGATATATGAACAGCAGCTTAATCGGGAAACGCGAAGCGACGGAAGCACTTGGTAGGCTTAGACATGGCAAAGTACAGTTTTTTTCACCTCGGCACTGGTTGAAGGTGAGTTATCAGCTTCATGCTCCGGCCACTTTACCGCTGGGGAAAGAGCCCCTGGTACCCATTGAATAGGAGGCCTTGGAGTAGAATATCTCATGAGGCGACTTAATGACCCATTCCAGCAGATCACTGACGGACTGGAGGCAGATATGCACCATAAATGGCTGAAGAAAGGATATAAAGTAAACAGGGATTCTAGCTAATGTGCTCCAGGCAGAGGATTAAATTATGGTAGCTGTGCAGGAGTTTCCCTCTCAAGTAATTAAACCGTCGCAACAAAGCGAACAGGATCGTGGCAACGTTAAGTAGCATAACACAGCTCCTACCCCTACAGCACCAACATCTTACCGTGATATCATTAGATTGTAAACGGGCTTTGCAAACTGTCTCAATTGTAGTCCTGTCTTTGACAAGCTTCCTCAGAGGGGTGCTTATTGTCTATGCGTAAACATTCTGAAGGGGATGATGTGATCAAATGTTAAACATAGGGTATGCGTAAACGTATGGGGGTACCTTAAAGCGAAATTTCTGTTGAATGTTTCAACATCAAAATAAATAAAATATTACTATTAGTGTTGTGGTTTGGTTTTTCT